>NC_088347.1:12122500-12422500 GCF_036884655.1 Musa acuminata AAA Group | reverse complement strand
AATTGATTTAACTCATCTTGCATTGCGATAATCCATGAATCATCTTTCATGGCTTCGTCAATACATTTAGGTTCAATTTGGGAGAGAAAAGCGGCATTGGCACAAATATTTTTAAGAGAAGAACATGTTTGAACCCCCTTAGAGGTGTCTCCTAGAATTAGTTCCTTAGGATGAGCATCTACATACTTCCAGTCCTTGGGTAAGGATGTTTCGGAAGTGGATGCATCCAAGTTGCTAGTTGGAGAAGGCGTTTCATTTAAATTCAAAAAATCAAAATTAACATCATCATCAAAATCATTTTTCTTAATTTCGGAAATCTCATTGAAAACAACATGAATGGATTCTTCTATAAGTAAAGTTATTTTATTGAAGATACGAAAAGCTTTACAAACCAAAGAATAACTAAGAAAAATTCCTTCATCGGATTTAGCATCAAATTTTCCTAAGGCATCTTTTTCATTCAAGATAAAACACTTACACCCAAAAACTTTAAAATATGAAACATTGAGTTTTTTATTGTTCCACAACTCATAGGGAGTTTTGGTGAGTATGGGTCTTACTAGAACTCTATTCAATATATAGCATGTAGTGTTTATGGTTTTGGCCCAAAAATATTTGGGTATGCTATATTCATTCAGCATGGTTCTTGTCATTTCTTGTAAATTTCTATTCTTTCCTTCTACTACTCCATTTTGTTGAGGATTTCTTAGAGTAGAGAAGTTGTGGTTGTATCCATTAGATTCACACAATTCTTGGAAATCACGGTTTTGAAATTCACCACCGTGATCACTTCGAATTGATGAAATCATAAAACCCTATTCATTTTGAACAAGTTTACAAAACTTGGTGAAATATCTAAAGCATTCATTTTTGTGTTTTAAGAAATAAGTCCATGTGTATCTACTATAGTCATCTACAATGACGAAGGCGTATTTCCTACCTCCTAGGCTTGATTTAGAGATTGGTCCGAACAAATCCATATGGATCAATTGTAAGGGCCTAGAGGTGCTTATTTGATTCTTAGATTTGAAACTACCCTTAATTTGTTTTCCTAATTGACAAGTATCACACACATTATCTTTGATGAATTTGATACGAGGAATTCCTCGTACAAGTTCTTTGGATGATATTTGGGTGATTAGTTTTATGCTAGCATGACTTAATCTCCTATGCCAAAGCCAAGCATCCTCATTCAAAATCGAGAAACACATTTCATTGCAAAGATCATTGATGTCAATAGTGTATATGTTATTCTGTTTTAATGCAATCATAGATGTGTTTTTGTGTGGTTTTTCTATGATGCAAGCATTAGATTCGAATTTGACGATATATCCTTTATCACATAGTTGACTAATGCTCAAGAGGTTATGTTTTAAATCATCAATTAACAAAACATCTTCAATAAAGAAGTTGGATTTGTTACCTATGGTTCATTTGCCAATGATTTTACCCTTGTTATTGTCTCTGAAGGTGACATAGCCTTCATCTATGCTAGTGAGCTTAGAGAATTGAGATGGATCTCCGGTCATACGCCTTGAGCATCCACTATTAAGGTACCATCTCTTGCTCCTAGATTGTGACGGTGTGTGTCTCTATAAGAAAGAATAATTTTTAGGTACCCATTTACTTTTGGGTGCCTTAAAAACTGATCTACATTGTTTATTATGTTGCATAGAGTTTATCATGGTTCCTTTAGGAACCCAAATCAGTTTGTTCGGGCTAATTTTCTTGAATGGATAATGATACGTTTTATGTCTATGTTTGCAACAAAAGTTACATTTGCTTTGGTGCCGAACACGTAAGATAGGGCCTTTTATGAAGGTGGTTGGATTTTGGTGATGACTTCTCACAAATCCAATTCCACTTCTTTTGGGAACGTGACCATTATTTGTAAGGATCATGTTCAAAGACTTGCTACCAACCTCGAATTTCTTCAAGGTGTCCTTAAGTAACAAGTTCTCTTTTTTGAGAGTTTCTATATCATGACATTTTATATATAGAGCTAAACTATCATGATATTCAGTTTTTAATTTATTGAAATTACTAATAATACTATCATGCTTCTTTTTTAACAATTTATATTTTCTACTAATTGTTTTACATTCATCAAATAAGTTATGGAAGGCATTTAATAATTCATCAAATGATAAATCTACATCAATTAAATTTGTTACCCCCTCTCCGATGGCCATTAGGGCATAATGAGCAACTTGCTCGGTGTTGGACTCCTCTTCTTCGGACGCACTTGAGTTATCCCACGTTGCTTTGAGCGCCTTTTTCTTTGATGTTCTCTTCTTTGCTTGGGGATAATCACTTTTGTAGTGTCCCAACTTTTTGCAATCGTAGCAAATAACTTGGTCCTTTTTGGGTTCAAATTTATTTTATGTGTCATTTTTAAACTTGTTTCTCTTAATGAATTTTTTGAATTTCCTTGTTAGAAATGCCAAGTCACCGTCATAGTCCTCATCACTTGAATTTTCTCTTAAGTGATCATCTAAAGTTCTAAGTGCCATATCCTTCCTGTTTTTTGGAAGGATATCTTCTTACTCTTCATGAGCCTTGCAAGTCATTTCATAGGTCATTAATGACCCGATTAGTTCTTCAAGAGGGAAATTGTTTAAATCTTTAGCCTCTTGAATAGTAGTGACTTTAGGGTCCCAACTCTTAGGAAGAGATCTTAGAATCTTATTTACGAGCTCAAAATCCAAAAAACTTTTACCGAATCCTTTTAGACCATTGATGACATCCGTGAAACGTGTGTACATGTCGTCAATAGTCTCGCTCGGTTTTATTTGGAAAAGTTTAAAAGAATATATCAAAAGATTGATTTTTGACTCTTTTACTCTACTTGTGCCTTTGTGAGTCACTTCGAGTGTACGCCAAATGTCATACGCGGTTTCACAAACCGAAACACGATTGAACTCATTTTTATCAAGCGCACAAAATAAGGCATTCATAGCTTTTGCATTAAGAGCGAAAGTATTCTTCTCCAATTCTTTCCAATTGATCATTGGAAGAGAAGATTTCAAAAATCCATTTTTGATAAGATTCTAAAGTTCAAAATGCATTGAAATAAGGAAGATCCTCATTCGGGTCTTCCAATAGGTGTAGTCCATCCCATTGAACATGGGTGGACATGTAATAGAGTGACCTTCTTGGTTTCCGACGTATGCCATCTCTCTTGGGTTTTAATCCATTTGAGAGTTAACCCCGCTCTGATACCAATTGTTTGGATCAAGAGTACTAAGAAGGGGGGGGGGTGAATTAGTACATCGAAAAAACTTTTGACGATTAAAACTGTATTCGTACGATGAAATCGTTTCCGACATAAAACCATTTTTAGAAACTTAACTTGAAAGCGAGTTTATAAGGGAGTGCAGCAAAAGTAATAAGGAAGTAAAGTACATATGGAGGTTTGTAGTAGGTAAGCAACAAGAAGAAATGCAAACTAAAGAGCACCACAATTTTAGAGTGGTTCGGTCAATCTTGACGTGCATCCACTTTTGGCTTCCTCCTCCGATAAGGTCACTAACGTCCACTTGAGGCCTTTATTCAATAGGCGAAGGCCAACCACCCTTTTACAGTTTCACTCCTTTTGACGGGCTTAGGAGACAATCCTTACAAAATTTTCACTCCTCTCTTGAATGATCGAAACTTGGAAGAAAAGAGGGACGAGAACTTTTAGCTTATACAACACTTTTGAGCTCTAAAAATCATAGAGTAAGATTGGATTTTTGGTGCCATTTCATGAGGGAAAGGGTGAGGTTTATATAGGCCCCAAACTGGTTTGAATTTGGAGCTCAAAAATGTCATCTCCCGGATTTTCGGGGTCCTGGCGGTACTACTGCCATAACTAGGCGATACTACCTCTCAGAGACCGAGCTCAGGTGGTACCATCGCCTGACAGGGGCGGTACCACCGCCCAGTCTCACTCTGAGATTGAGCCCAAGCGGTACCACCGCCTAACAGGGGTGGGACCACTACCTAGTCTCGCTCGGAGACTGAACCCAGGCGGTACCACCGCCTGACCTAGGCGGTTGCACCGCCTAGCTTTCCTGAGCTCTTGGGCGGTGCCACCGCCGACCCAAGCGGTGCAACCGCCTGCCAGGAAATCTGGGTCCGAATGGGCTGATCCATTCGGCCCAATTTGGGTCTGTCAAGGGCCCAATTGCCCCCAGATTAAGTTAATGGGACCACCTCCCATTCCTAGCTTAATCTACATGCTAACTATGATATTTCTTAAGACATTTATTGGAACTTGCTCCGGTGCGTCAATCGCTTCTTCCGGCGAACTTTCGGCGAACATCCGACGAACCCTCGGCGATGCTCCGACGGACTTCCGGCATACTCCTGGACTTGCGACGATCCACTTAGCGAGTTCTGACGAGCTTCTTTGGTAAACTCCTGGACATCTCGGATTTGTTCTCGTAGAACCTCCGACGACCGTCCGGACTTCCGTCGAACTCTCGAAACCCCAACGTGATCATGATCTTGACTCCGGCGCAACTCTTGTTGTATGTCTTATTACCATCGTAGTTAATCCTACACACTTATCTCAACATATGAATTAGATAACAAATGATAATTGACTTCATCATCAAAATCTGAGGTTCAACAGTTTTAGCAAGTCTAATGCATATTTTGTTTGACTAAGAAAAGTACAATTACTAAGCTGTTTAATTTGTAAGCCTAAAAAGAAGGTTAGTTCCCCCATTAGGCCCAGTTCAAATTCTAGGCTCATACTCTTGGCAAACGATTCGCATAAAGATTCATTTATAGAACCAAAGATAATATCATCAAAATATGTTTGAACAATAAGAAAATTATTTTTAAAATTTTTAATAAATAATATGGTATCGACCTTGCCTTTAGAGAAATTATTTTGGATAAGAAATGAGCTAAGTCTCTCATACCAAGCCCTTGGGGCTTATTTCAATCCATAGAGAGCTTTAGTCAATTTAAACACATGATTAGGAAGATTATTATTCTCAAATTCGGGAGGTTGTTCAACATAAATTCTTCGGAAATAAAGCCATTAAGAAAAGCACTTTTAACATCCATTTAAAATAACTCAAAATTATTACTACTAGCATAGGCAAGGAGCAAAGGTTTCTTCATAATCGATACCTTCTTCTTGGTTGAAACCCTTGACCACTAATCTAGCTTTGTTTCTAACCACGATACCAAATTCATCTTACTTGTTTCTAAAGACCCATTTAGTACCAATAACTAAATGGTAATTTAGCCTCGGAACAAGCTTCCATACCTCATTTCTCTCAAATTAGTTCAACTCTTCTAGCATTGCAATAACCCATGAATCATCTTTCAAGGCCTTGTCAATACATCTAGGCTAAATTTGAGAAAGAAATACGGCATTTGCACAAAAATTCTTTAGGGAAGACAGAGTTTGAACCCCTTTTGATATTTCTCCTATGATTAGCTCCTTAGGATGAGCATCTACATACTTCAAATCCTTGGGTAAGGATTGTTCGGAAGAAGATGCATCCAAGTTGCTAGATGGAGAAAGGGTTTCATTTAAATTCAAAGCATCAAAATTAAGATCATCATCAAAATTAATTTTCTTAACTCCAGAAACTTCATTAAAAACAACATGAATAGACTCTTCTATAACCAAAGTTATTTTGTTAAAGATATGAAAGACCTTAGAAATAGAAGAATAGCCAAGAAAAATCCCTTCATCGAAATTTGCATCAAACTTTTCTAAAGTATCTTTTTTATTCAAGATAAAATATTTACACCCGAAAATTTTAAAATATGAAACGATGGGTTTTTTGTTATTTCACAACTCATAAGGAGTTTTGGAAAGTAATGGTCTTACTAGAACCCTATTCATGACATAGCCTGTCGTATTTATGGCTTCGACCCAAAAATATTTAGGTAGGCTATGTTCATTTAACATAATTCTAGCCATTTCTTATAAGTTTCTATTTTTTCTTTCTACTACTCTAGTTTGTTAAGGATTTCTCAAAGTAGAGAAATTATGGTTTTATCCATTAGATTCATAAAATTCTTGGAAATCACAGTTTTGAAATTCATCATCGTGATCACTTCGAATTGATGAAACCAGAAAACCCTTTTCATTTTGAACAAGTTTATAAAATTTAGAAAAATACCTAAAGCAATCACTTTTATATGCTAAGAAGTAATTCCAAGTGTATCTACTATAATCGTCCACGATGATAAAGGCGTATTTCCTACCTCCTATGCTTGATGTTGCAATTGGTCCAAACAAATCTATATGGATCAACTGCAATGGTCTAGAGATGCTTATTCGATTCTTTGGTTTGAAATTACCTTTTATTTGTTTTCCTAATTGACATGCATCACACATATTGTCTTTAACGAATTTAATATGAGGAATTTCTCTTACAAGTTCTTTAGATGAGATTTGATTTGAGAGATTAGTTTCATGCTAGCATGACCTAATCTCCTATGCTAAAGCCAAGCATCGTCATTCAAAACCAAAAACCACATTTCATTACAAAGATCATCAATGTCGATAGTGTATACATTATTTTTTTTAGAGCAATCATAGATATGTTTTTGTGTGGTTTTTCAATAATGCAAGCATTAGATTCAAATCTAATGATGTATCTTTTATCACTCAAGTGATTAATGCTCAAAAGGTTATGCTTTAAGCCATCAACCGACAACACATCTTCAATAAAAAAGTTAGATTTGTTATCTATAGTTCCTTTGCCAATGATTTTACCCTTGTTATTGTCTCTGAAGGTGACATATTCTTCGTCCAGGCTAGTGAGCTTAAAGAATTGAGATGGATCTCTAGTCATATGCCTTAAGCATCCATTATCAAGGAACCATCTCTTACCTCTAGCTTGTGATGGTAAATATTTCTACAAAAAAAGATGATTTTTAGGTACCTATTTGATCTTGGGTGCCTAAAAAATTGATCGACTTTAATTATCATTTTGCATGGAGTTCTTTACGGTTCCTTTAGGAACCCAAATCAAATTGTGTGAACTACATTTCTTAAATGAAAATTGATAAGCAATATGTCGAAATTTATAACAAATGTTGCATTTGTTTCGAGGTGAAACAAGCAAGGTTGGACCTTTAACAAAGATAGTTGGATTTTGGTGAGAGATACTCACAAATCCGATTCTGCCTTTTCAATGAACGTAACCCTTATTGGCAAGGATCATGTTCAAGGATTTACTACCAACCTCAAATTTTTCTAAGGTTTATTTGAGTAGCAAGTTTTCCATTCTAAGCGTTTCTAATTCATCACATTTTATGCAAAGAGCTAGACTTTCATCATGCTCAATTTTTAGTCTATCAAAATCACTAACAAGAGAAGCATACTCCTTTTTTAACAATTTATATTTTTTACTAACTAATTTATATTCATCAAATAAATCATGAAAAGCACTATGTAATTCATCAAAAGTTAAATTTGCATCTAATGAACTGCTTACCTCATCTCCGATGGCCATTAGTGTATAGTGGAGCAACTTGCTCAGTGTTGGTTGGCTTCTCTTCTTCGGATGCACTTGAGTCGTCCCATGTTGCTTTAAGAGCCTTCTTCTTCTTTGGTTGTTTTTTCTTTGCTTAGGGACATTCACTTTTGAAATGTCCCAGCTTCTTATATTCATAGTATATAACTTGTTCTTTCTTGGGTTCAAATTTATTTTTAGAGTCATTTTTAAATTTATTTCTTTTTATCAATTTTTTAAACATTCTTATTAAGAGTGCCAAGTCATCATCATAATCCTCATCACTTAAATTTTCTTTCAAGTGGTCTTCTTGAGTTCTTGGTACCATATCCTTCCTATTCTTTGGAAGGCTGTTCTCAAGCTCTTTATGAGCATTGCAAGTCATTTCGTAGATCATTAGTGACCTGATAAGTTCTTCGAGAGAAAAATTATTTAAATCCTTGGCCTCTTGAATGACCATTACTTTAGGGTCCCAACTCTTTAGAAAGATTTTATAAACAAGTTCAAAATCCGAGAAATTTTTACCAAGTTCTTTTAGACCATTAACGACATCCGTAAATTGAGTGTACATGTCTCCAATGGTCTTAATCAGTTTCTTCCGAAACAACTCATAAGTATCGACTAAAAGATTAATTTTTGACTCCTTTACTCTACTAGTGCCTTTTGTGAGTAACTTCGAGTGTGTTGCAAATATCAAAAGCCATTTCACAAAAAGACACTCGATTGAACTCGTTTTTATCTAAAGTGCAAAACAAGGCATTCATAGCCTTGGCTTATAAAGCAAAATCTTTTTCTCCAACTCATTCCAATCACTCATTGGAAGAGAGGACTTTTTCAAGCCATTTTCTACAAGATTCCATAGCTCAAAATATATTAAAATTAAAAAGATACTCATTCTAGTCTTTTAATATGTGTAATATGTCCCATTCAACATGGGTGGATGTATAATTGAATGACCCTCTTGGTAGCCGGTAATTGCCATCTCTCTTGGGTTTCAAACCAAATGAGAGTGACCTTTTTCTGATATCAATTATTAGGATCAAGAGCGGCACTAAGAGGGGGGGGAGGTGAATTAGTGCAGCAAAAAAATTACCGATTTCAAAAGTCTTCATTTCGATTAAACCCGATTCTGACGTAAATCATTTCAGTCGTTGTGACCTACATCCACTTTCGGATTCCTCCTCCGTTGAGGTCACCAGCGTCCACTAATGGCCTTCATTCAATAGGCGAAGACCAACCGTCTTTTATAGCTCTTTCTCCTTTTATCGGGTTTAAGAGATAACCCTTATAAGCCTCACTCATCTTTCTTGGATGTTTATAAAGCTAAGAGAGGGAGGGGAGGACTCTTTCTTAATTTTACAATACTTTAACACCCCAAAAATTCAAGAATAATTTAACACTTTCATGCCTTTTCATGCAAAAAAGGGTGGGGTATTTATAGGCCCCAATAGCTTCAAAATTGGATTAAAAAAGTGTCATATCTTTATATTTCGAGGTACTAGCGATACCACCGCTTGACACCTAACATTGGGCGGTACCACCGCACAGTTTAGGTGGTACCACCGATTGACAAGGGCGGTACCACGGTTGGTAGCATTAACTGTCGATGGTACCATCACCCAATCTGAGTGGTACCACCACTTATACCACTTAGGAGACTAGGTCACCAGGCAGTGCCACCGCCGACCATGTTTTCAAGTGCTGAATGGGCTGTTCAATCAGACCCAATTCAGCCCTGTTAAGGGCCTAGTTGGCCCCTAACTAAGTTAGTGGGATTATGTCTCAATCCTAACTTAATTTATAGTCTAACTATAATAATTAAGATATTTGACAAAGTATTCTTGTTTTGGTATGTCAACTATTTTTCCGTCGAGCTTCCGGTGATCTTTTGGCAAACTTCCGATGATCTCTCGGTAATGTTCCGACGAACTCTCGACAATCTCCTGGACTTTACGATGATCTTCTTTGCAAGTTCCGACGGGCTTCCTTGGCAAGCTCCTAGACTTCTCGGTCAATTCCAATAGAGCTACTGACGAACGCCCAGACTTCCGACGAACTCTTGAACTCCCAATGAAGTCTCGATCTTGACTCCAGCACAACACCTGCTTTATGTATTACTACTATCATAGTTAATCCTATATACTTTTCTCAACATATAGATTAGATCAAATAATTTACTAATTGATTTCATCATCAAAATCCGAGATTTAACTAATAGGAGGGAACCAAAGACCTATAGGCCAGAGGTTTTTTGGTTGCCACCTCCTTTTCTCCTCTCCCCTTCTCCTTCTCAAATAGAAGGTATGGAGATTTGGGCAAGGATTTGAGGAGTGTCGTCGTAGCCCTACTGTATGGATCACCACTAGAAAGGAGGACGCTTGAGCTCCTTCATCCTCTCCTACAAATATGTAGGGATGCAGAGATATACGATCTCCCTAGGTAAAACACAACTATCTTTCTAATATGTAGTTTATGATTTTTGTGGATTTCGTGCACCAATCTTCACACAATGACGAAGACCTTTTTGGGAAATCTTGGAAGTTTGTTTTATGTTCTTCTAATGTGCACGTTATGTCGCCCCTAGACTTCCCTATAGTTTCTATTTCGTTGTCAATAATGGCAAGTCCAATTCTTCATATTTGTCCACCTTGAATAGAGGAGCAATATGTAGGGAAATCCAGGGGTGACAGCACATGCACAGTGAAAGAACATAAAATAAAAAATACCAAATTTTTTAAAAAGGTGTTCGTCGTCATGCCAAGATCGGTGCTAAAAAACCCACGAAACTTAAATCCACGTATGAGATAATATATCCCTGAATCCTAGGGAGATCGTATATCCCTAGGATTTAGGGAGATCGTATATCTCTGAATCCTTGCAAATATGTAGGAGAGGATGAAGGAGGTCAAGCGCCCTCCTCTTTAGCGATGATCCACACAGTAGGGTTGCGATGACACTCCTCAAACTACTACCCAAATCTCCACACCTGCTATCTAAGGAGGAGAAGGAGAGAGCAGAAAAGGAGGTGGCAACCAAAAACCTCTAGCCTATGGGTGTTTGGTTTCCTCCTATTTATAGAGGTCCCTTGTCTACTTATCACTAATGAATCCTGCCATATTGAGTATTAGATCTTCATCAAACTATCCAGGCCTCTTAGATTGTTATCCAATAATCTCTCATTGGCTCTTATTGGATCTCATCCATATGATCCAATAATTTAGGGGTTTGTTTGATATCCAATAAGATAGGGGCTCCGATCGATATCTCATATCCGAACCTCTACTTATTGCAATGCCTACCATATATTTGTGACCCTCTAGGCTCAATATCGTGCTGGCCATGAGTCATACCTATTAGAACTTCTTCTGGCTTAGTGAATTATTATTTCTATAATAATTCACTCGACTCATCGACTATAGACATACTAGCCCACTATGCCGTAGCCCCTAGACGATATAGGAAAATCTAATCCTTTGGACCATCTATCCTTAGTTATCATATACCTATAGTCTGTCATCCATCAAATATTCTATAGACCATATACCGGGTATGTTATTGTCAAACCCATATGGATTCTACTCGAGTCTCGCCCTAATAGGATTCTCTCATAAAACTCTTTCTCTCTCAATCCGAATAACCTTAGCTAGGGATTTATATGAACAAGAACACGAGATATTCCTCTCATAATCCTAAAACCAAATGATCCTCTATCGTCACTTAATAGCCCTCGTAAGATGTTACGGTAAATAACTTTCTGGCCGCGACTTTGGGGTTGACGCGGCTGGTTCAGGGCTCCAAATGTCTGGGATCAGCCATGTTTCCCTTTATAGGGCTTGAGAGCTCCGCCTTGACGAACCGGGTTGACGGTGGTCGGGTACCTGCACACAGGTCGGGTCGGTATCTCGGCCCGACCCCTCCGATGATCAAGTTAGTGGGAAGGAGTCTTGTATATGGTCCCCTTCTGGCGCTGGGAGCCGGGGGGGTATTTATAAGGGGGGCTGATGTTACCTGATGGGCCATCCTGCCAGAGCATGACCGTACCTCTAACGGCGTCTGTCGCCGCCGTGGGCGTTGCGTGGAGAGCCGAGCTGCCGCAGGGTATGGGGGGTGTCAACTGGCGCCTTTGCCTGCCTCGACCGGCCGTGATGGGTCAGCCGAGGAGGACGTTCGGGTACGGTGGGTATGGGTGCGTGTCGTGTCGTCGTTAATGCTATTTCTAGGGCAGCGCATCGTACTGAGCGTCCGACGTGGGGGGATGTATTACGTCAAATCCGGGGGTTATGTCAAGTCAGTTTTGTACCCCTATCATATGCCCCACCCGAAAGGAGCTATGCATCGGCTTTACGCGTAAGGAGTTCGATGCATGGTTCCCTACTTCAACGTGCTGTTCAGGTGGGTCTGAGAGGCATGCCGTAGTTGGATCGGTCGCGCGAATACTTCCCGAGCAGAGCTTAGCCGGGATATGCAACTTGGTGGGGAGGCTGAGCGAGGTCGGCCTAGGGGCCATCAGGGCCGATGAGGGTCGAGAGGCACTATGCGGGTGGTGCGACCGCGCAGGTGTCACTCGGGGCGATGCAGAGCCGAGGAGCACAACGCAGGCGGGGTGACCGCGCAGGTGTGACTCGGGGCGGTGCAGAGCTGGAGAGCCGAGGAGCACAACAGGCGGGGTGACCGCGTAGGTGTGACTCGGGGCGGTGCAGAGCCGGAGAGCCGAGGAGCACAACAGGCGGGGTGACCGCGTAGGTGTGGCTCGGGGAGGCACAGAGCTGGAGAGCCGAGGAGCACAGCGCAGGCGGGATGACCGCGCAGGTGTGACTCGGGGTGGTACAGAGCCGGAGAGTCGAGGAGCACAACAGGCGGGGTGACCGCGCAGGTGTGACTCGGGGTGGCGCGAAGCCAGAGAGCCGAGGAGCACAACAGGCGGGGTGACCGCACAGGTGTGACTCGGGGTGGCGCAAAGCTGGAGAGCCGAGGAGCACAGCGCAGGCGGGGTGACTGCGCAGGTGTGACTCGGGGTGGTGCAGAGCCGGAGAGCCGAGGAGCACAACAGGTGGGGTGACCGCGCAGGTGTGACTCGGGGTGGCGCAAAGCCGGGGAGCCGAGGAGCACAACAGGCGGGGTGACCGCGCAGGTGTGACTCGGGGTGGCGCAAAGCCGGAGAGCCGAGGAGCACAACGCAGGCGGGGTGACCGCGCAGGTATGACTCGAGGTGGCGTAAAGCCGGAGAGCCGAGGAGCATAACACAGGCGGGGTGACCGCGCAGGTGTGACTCGGGGTAGATTGACCGAGGAGCACAACGCAGGCGGGGTGACCGCGCAGGTGTGACTCGGGGTGGCGCAAAGCCGGAGAGCCGAGCAGCACAACGCAGGCGGGGTGACCGCGCAGGTGTGACTCGGGGTGGTGCAAAGCCGAAGAGCCGAGGAGCACAACAAGCGGGGTGATCGCGCAGGTGTGACTCGGGGTGGCGCAAAGTCGGAGAGCCGAGGAGCACAACGCAGGTGGGGTGACCGCGCAGGTGTGACTCGGGGTGGCACAAAGCCGGAGAGCCGAGGAGCATAACGCAGGCGGGGTGACCGCTCAGGTGTGACTCGGGGTAGATTGACCGAGGCGCTTGGTGCAGGTGGGCCGCGGCCGAGGTGATGGGTTCGGGCGTAACGTGACCAAAGCGATACTTGACTTTCGATTAGCGTTAGGTCGTTTTGACCGTTGCGCGGGCGCGGGCAGCCGGGTCGCCTTTCGCCTGGGAAAGGTCAAAGGGCCGTGCTTTTCGGGCGTCGTCGGTTTTCGAGGTTGATATGATTAGGGGCTCCGTACTTCGTACCGTGTCGCAATTAAGAGCCGCACCGGCCGAAGTTATGGCGATGCGACTTTTGCATATTCGTAGCGTGGCTCAGGAGAGGAAAGGTCGCCGTTTCGGCGGGAAACAGGCTATAAGTAGCGGTCCGTCGGTCCCTTTCACTTCTTGGTACCTGCTTCTGGTTCAATCCTTCCTTTGGGTGTCCTAGTCCGACACTTCTTCAGCCGCCCTTCCTTCCCAAAAGTTCGGTAAGGATGGCTTCCCCTCCTTCGTCCCCTCCTTCTCCGCCTCCTCTTCCCGGTGCCGCCGGTGAGGAGGTGGCGTTGGCGAGCTCCCGCTCGTCGTCCGAGGAAAGGGCCACCAAAGCCCTCGAATCGCTTATGTGGCCGCACGACCTCGACTCCACTGTGAGCGAGTCGTCGCTCGGCCTCCTCCGGGACCGTTACGGTATCACGGCGGAGTTCACGCTCATTGCCCCCGAGGCGGGGCAGCGGGCGTATGACCCTATACCCAAGGGCTTCGCCCTAACAGTAGACGCCTTTGAGGCCGGGCTGCGCCTTCCGTTCCACCCCGTCATTACCACCTGCGTCTCGTGGTGGCGCATTTCCCCTTCCCAGATGGCGCCGAATTCTTGGCGCTATCTGGTGGCGTTCCTAGGGGAATGCTATTATGCCCAGATCACCCCGAGCCGGTCCCTTTTCCTTTCCTGTTTCCGTCTATCCAAAGGGTCGGGGGGCTATTATTTGTCCACCCGACCGGGTTTCCGTGTTAGTGGGGCTCCTTCCAGCAACAAGGGGTGGAAGGAGCGCTTCTTCTACGTTTGCCATCCGAGGAGTTGGAGCTTCGGGCTCCGGTGGGCGGCGCGCGCAGTCGATAATACTGCCCCGGCCCTGGACGAGGGGGAGCTCCGAGCCCTTCGAAGATTGAAGGAGGTCCTCCCTTCTTCTCGAGTCATCCGAAAGATGACCGAGGCGTGGCTGGTCGAGGCGGGCTTGAGCCCAGTACCTCGAGGTATGCCCTGAGAAGGTGGCGGTGGGCCTTCTAGTTTTGCTTTTCTTCTTTTTTTTCTTTTGGGATACTAACCGAGGTCGTTGTGTTTGTGCAGAGATGGTGAACCTTGCCGTGGTGCGTGGAGGACGCATTTCGTCCGCCGCATCTCCGCGGCGCCAGATCGGCCCGAGCGTTGGCACTAGAGAGGCGCCGGTGGATCTCGAGGACGCCCGTCCTCGAAAGAAGGCAAAGGTCGTAGCTCCGAGGAAACCGACTCCCCCAAGGGCTCAGGAGAGTGCAGAGGCGGTGAAGTCGGGCTCGCGCGATAGGCGAGGAGGGCGAGGTAGGGGCGAGGCAGGCCCGAGCAACGTGGTCGCAGGAAAGGCACCTCGGGAGCCCTCGATCCGGGAATTGTGCCGTCTTCCGACGGGCTCGCCGAACGAATTCTTCCATGCACGCCTGATGGGCGAACTTTCTGAGGGCCAACCTTCTGACTGGTTGGTAGCCCGGTGGGGTGGGCTGACCCGCGGGACCCGGGTCTGGGCCGACGGGGAGACCGCGGCCGCGTTTATCCGAGGGGGGCTGCACCCTGATCTGGCCTGCGAGATGTACACTCTGCCGTCCGACATCCTGTTCGGGAAGTCGGTGAAGTCGCTGTTGTGGGTAAGTGTTTTGTGTTAGGATCGAGAGCACTAAGAGGGGGGGGGTGAATTAGTGCAGCGGAAATCTTACAGCGATTAAAAACCAAAAGCTGCGTTCGTTCAAAAACTGTTATGATGCAAAAGCAAATTCTCAGTTTGTATCAAAGTGCAGTTTGCGTCAAAGCGCAGATTGCGTCTAAACGCTGTTTTACGTCTAAACGCAGATTTACGTCTAAACGCAGATTTACGTCTAAACGCAGACTTACGTCTAAACGCAGTTTTACGTCTAAACGCAGATTTACGTCTAAACTCAGATTTACGTCTTAAACTCAGATTTACGTCTAAACGCAGATTTACGTCTAGACACAATTTTACGTCTAGACGCAGATTTACGTCTAAACTTTGAAACTTGTTTGTATACTCGCAGAAGGCAGTATGCAGTTGGAATCAAGACGTAAACGTGAACTGAGATTTAATGATTGAGCAAGGAAAGCCGATTTACGTCTGAATGCAGTTTTACGTCTAAATGCTGAAACTCGTTCGTAAAATCGTAGAGGAAAGTTTGCAGTTATCAATAGGATCAAAATGTAAGTATAAACTGCAAAGAAGCTCGTTCGTAAAAGCACGGAAGACAGTTCTGCAGAATCAAATGTAAACGTAAACAGTAACGTATGAAAATATGAATTTACATCTGAATGCAGATTTGGAAGAACAGCACTTAGAACTTGTTCGTGAAAGCGCAGAGAGCAGTAGTAATGAGGGAGGTTTGCAGTAATGATAAAGTGCTCGAAAATAAACGCAAACCAGAGATTTAGAGTGGTTCGGTCAGCCTTGACCTACTCCACTTTTGGCTTCCTCCACCGACGAGGTTGCCGACGTCAACTAGGTGCCTTCCTTCAATGGGCGAAGGCCAAACTGCCCTTTTACAATTTCTCTCCTTTTGACAGGCTCAGGAGACAACCTTTACAGACCTTTCTCTCCTCACTTTACAACTGAAAACTTGAAGAACAGAAGGAGGAGACTTAAAGGCTTTACAACACTTTTGAGCTCTTAGAATCACAGAAAAGATCAAGATTTCGGTGTAGGTCTGTATCTTTTCAGTGCTGAATGGGTGGGGTATTTATAGGCCCCAACCCAATTCAAAATTCGAGCTCAAAACGATCAAATCGATCAAATCCCAGAATTCTGGGATCAGGCGGTTGCACCTCTTGACTGGAGAGGTGGCACCGCCTGGCAGAGCTCGAAGACTGAGCTCAGGCGATTGCTTCTCTCTGCCAGAGCTCGAAGACTGAGCTCGATGGTTCCATCACCTGGCAGAGCTCGAAGACTGAGCTTGGTGGTTGCATCACCTGGTAGAGCTCGAAACTAAGCTCGGTGGTTGCATCACCTGGCAGAGCTCGAAACTGAGCTCAGGCTGATGCACCTCTCTGCCAGAGCTCGAAGACTGAGCTTGGTGATTGCATCACCTGGCAGAGCTCGAGACTGAGCTCAGGCTGATGCACCTCTCTGCCAGAGCTCGAAGACTGAGCTCGATGGTTGCATCGCCTGGCAGAGCTCGAAACTTGAGCTCTGGCGGTGCTACCTCTTGGCAGAGGAGGTTGCACCGCCCAGTCTAGCTCGAAGACTGAGCTCTGGGCGGTTGCACCTCTCGGCTGGGGCGGTTGCACCTCCCAGCCTCGCAGCCCTGGCGGTTGCACCTCCTGGCTGGGGCGGTTGCACCTCCCAACCCCACAGCCCAGGCGGTTGCACCTCCTGGCTGGGGCGGTTGCACCTCCTGGTGCAATCAGGGTCCGAATGGTTCACTCCATTCGGCCCAATTTGAATCTTTTCAGGGGCCCAATTGCCCCAAGATTAAGCTAATGGGATCACCTCCCATTTTCATGCTTAATCATCATGCTAACTACGATTAACTCTAAGACAACTTCTGCAGCTTTGCTCCGATGCGTCAATCGCTTCTCCCGGCGAGTTTCCGACCAACTTCCGTCGATCATCCGATAACCCTCGGTGATCCTTCTGCGGACATCCGGCATACTCCTGGACTTTGCGACGATCCACTTGGCAAGCTTCTGGACTTCTCGGATCTGTTCTCGCTGAACCTCCGACGACCGTCCGAACTTCCGTCGAACTCTCGAACTCCCAACGTGATCATGATCTTGACTCCGGCGCAACACCTGCTGCTTGTCTTACTCTCATCGTAGTTAATCCTGCACACTTATCTCAACACATAGATTAGATAACAAATGACAATTGACTTCATCATCAAAATCCGAGATTCAACATTTTGCTGTCGGCTTCCTGCTTGTGGTGCTCCCGAGGGTCGTTCTGACTTTCTTCTTGCAGGGCCAGCACTACGCGATGGCACTGGCAGACCAGGTCCGCGACGCGGGTCGGGCCCTTGGAATTCTGTTCGACCGCAACGCCGAGCTGCGCAAACAGCTCGAGGAGGTGCGGGCCGGGGCGGCTCCGGAGGCGGTTGCGGCGGCCGAGCAGCGCTCCTCGGAGCTCGAGGAGGAGGCGATGCGTCTCCGAGCTGAGGCAGGGGCGGCCGACAAGCGTGCGTTGGCGCTGGAGGCCGAGGTCCTTCACTCAAGGTCCGAGGCGAAGGCGGCCGAGGAGGAGAAAGGCAATCTCCGGGGACTCCTAGAGGGGGCACAGTCAGAGGCTCGTCTAGCCCGAGACGAGGCAGCCGTCCTGACCAAGCGGCTGGAGGGCGCACTGGCTGACGTGAAGGGGGCTTCAGAAGCCCTGGCGGCCGAGCGGGAGGGGCGGCCGGAGAAAGAGAAGGAGATAATCGAGGCTTATAAACAGTCCCCGGGCTTCCAGCTCGGGCTGGCTCGGTCGGGGCAGGTTACCTACGAGTATGGGTACCAAATCGCCCTTGACCGGTTCCAGACGAGCCATCCCGGGCTGGAAGTGGAGGCGGATCTGTTTGTCTCGCATCCTGAGGATTTGGATGTGGACATGCCGGAGGAAGTTCCCTTCGATGATGGCATGGGAGGATCTGACGGTTAGGGCGGTCTAGAGGTCAGCTCAGCCGAGTAGCTTCCGTATTTTCTAATTTTCGTGACCTTCGGGTCTGGTTGCGGTTGTAGCCCCTTGCTTTGTAAAGAAAACCTCCTCCCAGTACGTCTTTCTGCTTCGAAAGTTGGGTCTTGTAATCCCATGCTTCATAAATAAAAGAGTCTTTTTCCAGTGTCTTTTAAGCTCCGAAAATTGCACAACTTCAACTTGGGGCATTGGCCTCAAACGAAGAACCTTTTAAGGTTCTGGACGTTCCATGTCCTCGGCAGGGAGGAACCGTCCATCGTTGCGAGTCGATAAGTACCTGGTCGAACTACGCTGGTAACCCGGTAAGGTCCCTCCCACTTGGGGGCCAGCTTCCCCCTCATTCGGGTCGGGTCGCTGACTTCGGCCCTTCGTAGGACTAGATCGCCTAACCTGATTGGCCTGGGTCGCACCTTTCTGTTGTAGACCCTTGCGACGGCTCTCTGGTGAGAGAGGGCCTTCAGGTGTGCATCGGCGCGTCGCTCCTCGAGCACGTCGAGGTTGGCGCGAAGTCCCTGGTTCGAGGCCTCCTGGTCATAGCTCCTTGTCCGAAGCGTAGCGACAGTCATCTCGGGCGGTAGGATGACTTCAGTTCCGAAAGTCAGGCTATAGGGGGATTCTCCGGTCGCAGCCTTGGGGGTGGTGCGCAGCGACCACAGCACGCTGGGGAGCTCGTTTGTCCAGGTCAATCGGGCCGCGGACACTCTTCTTCTGAGGCCATCCAAGATGGATCGGTTGGTTACCTCGGCCAACCCGTTCGTCTGAGGGTGGGCCACCGAACTGAACCTCAGTTGAATGCCATGACCGGCGCAGAATTCCCGGAACCTCGTGCCGGCGAACTGAGGTCCGTTGTCGGTGACAATGGCTCTGGGCAACCTAAACCGGGTCACAAGGTTTTTCCAAACGAATTTCTCCATTTGGTGTTTCGTCGTCGTGGCCAGTGGCTCGGCCTCGACCCACTTTGTGAAGTAGTCCACTCCCACGATTATATACTTTCGCTGCCCAGAGGCCGGTGGAAAGGGGCCGAGGAGGTCCAGTCCCCACTGGGCAAACGGCCATGCGCAGTCGATGGGACTGAGGGGGACCGTAGGCTATCGGGCGTGTTGCTGGCACGAGCTGCACCGCTGTACGTGAGCTTTTGCGTCTCGACACATGGTTGGCCAGTAGTAGCCTTAGCGTAGTATCTTGTGCGCCAGGGTCCGCCCGCCAATGTGTTCGCCGCAGATCCCCTCGTGAGTTTCAGCTAGGACGGTCTGGGCTTCGTCAGGCTCCAAACACCTCAGGAGGGGGTAGGTGAAGGATCGTCTGTAAAGCCGGCCACTTTCCTCGGTGTACCACGCGTGTGTGCGGTGCAGACGCCGAGCTACGACTTCGTCGAGGGGGAGGGTTCCATCTCGCTTGAAGCTCAGCAGCTCTTGCACCCACGTGGTCGGCGCGCCGCCCGGGGCCGTGGTTGCTACCTCAATGGCACGAGCGGGAAGCTCCTCTATCTCCGGCCATGCTTCGGGGGTTCGTCTTGACGCCAGCTTAGCGAGCGCGTCGGCTCGTCCGTTTTCCTCCCTCGGAACATTAGATAATGTGAAGTAAGGGAATTTCGCGGTTAGATCCCTTACCCGCGCCAGATATTTGGCCATGGTCGCGTCACGAGCTTCGTATCCACCGCTGAGCTATTCGGCCACGAGTTGCGAGTCAGTGAGGACGTGTATTGCGGCCACCTGCATCTCGAGGGCCAGCCTTAATCCGGCTAGGAGCGCTTCGTACTCCGCCTCGTTGTTGGTGGCTTTAAACCCGAAGCAGAGGGAGCATTCGAATGAGAGTCCGTCGGGAGCGAGAAGGACCAGCCCGGCTCCGGCACCCTTTGAGCTGGCCGAGCCGTCCACATGTAGGGTCGAAGCCTTAGGAGTTCACTCGAGGTCTTTGTCCATCCGAGTCAATTCCACGATGAAGTCGGCTACCGCCTGGGCCTTGATGGCGGTTCTGGGCACGTAGCTGATATCATGTTCTCCGAGCTCCACCGCCCATCTGAGGAGCCGACCTGCAACATCGAACTTTGTTAAGATCTGCCGGAGGGGCTGGTCGGTGACGACTTCCACCGAGTGCGCTTGGAAGTAGGGGCGCAACTTCCGAGCCGAGAGCACCAGGGCGAGTGCGAGTTTTTCTATCGGCGTGTAACGCTCCTCAGGTCCTTTCAGGACGTGGCTAACATAGTAGATCGGGAGTTGAGCGCCGGAGCTTTCCTTGACGAGGACGGAGCTAACTGCGTGCGGCGAGGCCGCCAGATAGAGTCCCAGCTTCTCGCCGGGAATGACGGAGGCGAGTCGAGGGAGGCTGGCCAAGTGCTGCTTCATCTGTTTGAAAACCTCCTCACATTCCGATGTCCATTGGAAATTCTTCGGGTCTTTGAGCGCCTTGAAGAAAGGGAGGCAGCGATCGCCCGATCGGGCGAGGAAGCGAGACAGGGCGACAAGTCTACCGTTGAGTCGCTGCAGGTCTTTAACTGTCCGGGGGGACTGCATATCGATTATTTCCTATACTTTCTCTGGGTTGGCGACGATTCCTCTCTGGTGTACAATGAACCCTAGGAATTTCCCGGAGGTGACGCCGAAAGCGCACTTCGTGGGGTTGAGCCGCATGCTGAATTTGCGTAGCGTGGCGAAGGTCTCGGCTAGGTTGGCAAGGTGTGTTCCGGCCTTTCTGCTTTTCACAATCATGTCGTCCACATAGATTTCCATGTTCCTCCCGATTTGGGGGGCAAACATCTTGTTTACCGTCCTCTGGTATGTGGCTCCAGCGTTTTTCAACCCGAACAGCATGACCTTGTAGAAGTATATCCCTTGATCGGTGAGGAAGGCCGTCCGTTCCCTGTCTTCGGGCGCCATCCTGATCTGGTTGTATCCTGAATAGGCATCCATGAAAGAGAGGCGCGCGTGCCCTACTGTCACGTCGACCAGCTGGTCGATCTTCGGGAGGGGGTCGCAGTCTTTAGGACACGCACCGTTGAGACTGGTGTAGTCAACGCACATCCTTCAGCTTCCATTGTGTTTTTTCACGAGAACTACATTAGACAACCACTGAGGATACTTGGCCTCTTCTATGAAGCCAGCTGCCAAGAGTTGGTCCACCTCTTCTTGTATGGCACGTTGCCGGTCAGGTGCGTGGCGCCGGGGCTTTTGCTTTACCGGACGGGCGTCAGGTGGGATATTGAGATGATGCTCCACGACCTTGGGGTCGACTCCCTTCATGTCCGATGGAGACCAGGCGAAGATGTCGGCATTTTTCCGTAGAAGACCGACGAGCTGTTCCCGTTCCTGCTCGGGCAGCTCTGATCTGACCTTGACCGTCTGATCCGGCCGTGCTTCCCGTAAGTGGACCCCCTCGGCTCAGGGTGAGGGGCCGGCTTTTTTGCCTCCCGGGGATCTTCTAGAGGCGCCTCTCCCCTGGTCCTTTTGCCCAATGAGACGGAGGTAAGGTAGCAGCGCCTGGACTCTTGGGGGCTTCCGGTGACTTCCCCGACTCCCTCCCGTGTCGGGAATTTGACGGTCCGGTAGTAGGTCGAGATGACGACTCTGACCTTGTTGAGGGTCGGCCGACCAAGTATGGCGTTATAAGCGGTGGGAAGGTCGACCACTAGAAAAGTGGTCATGACAGTCTTTGATTTCGGCGGGGTCCCCAGAGTCAGAGGTAGGGTAATGGCTCCCAGAGGTGATATTGAATCTCCCGTGAAGCCGGTGAGCGTCGAGCACATTGGGCTTAAATTTTCCGTGGCTAGGCCCAGCTTCTGGAGGGCGCCAAAGTAGAGTATGTCAGCCGAGCTCCCCGTGTCGACCATGATTCTTCTCACTTGCGCATTGGCTACCCTGGCCGATATCACCAGGGCGTCGTCGTGGTGGGGTCGCTCGGCGGCTCCGGTTGGGAAGGTGATCTCGGGTTCAGGCTCACGCCCCGAGGCTTCGTCGGGGGCAGTCCGGGCATAGGCCTTCCTGCCCGACATAGAACTTCCTCCGGATGCGGGGCCCCCGGCTATGACATCGATGTGTCACTCAACCGGGCCCTCCGGACGAGAAGACTGCTCTTTGCTCGGCCGGAGGTACTGGCCGAGATGGCCTCTGAGGATGAGCTCCTCGATTTGTCTTTTTAACTCGTAACACTACTCCGTGTCGTGCCCGTGCTGTCGATGAAATCGGCAGTACTTTGAGCGGTCTGCGAGCTCTCGCGGGTTCTTCATCGGGTGGGGGTCCCTGAGCAGCCCCTTCCCCCTTTCGTGTAGGAATATCTCCGTCCGAGAAGAGTTCAAGGCGGGAAGAGGAGGCCTTGGGTCAGGCCTGTCCAACTTTCGTCGGGAGGTGGTGGGTTGCTGGTGTCGGGGCGGCTCCGACTTGACCTTTCTGTGCTCTTCTCGCCTTCCCACCATCCAGGTTTCTGCGGCGATGAACTGGCTGGCCCGTTAGAGCATCTCAGGGACCGCGACGGGGGGCCTTTCCACGAGGGACCAGAAGAACCTGGAGGGCCGCAAGCCGGTCATGAAGGCCTGCATCAAGAGAGAGGGGTGAGCATCCGATAATCCACGGATTTGCGTCGTAAACCGGTTCACAAAGTGAGAAAGGGGCTCGTCCTCCTTCTGGTTGAGCCCCAAGAGCAACGCCATGGATGGCTTTGGTCGGGAGTACGCTAGGAAGTTAAGCTCGAAATCCTTGGCGAGCTGGTCGAAGGAGGCGATGGTCCCTGGCTTCAGGCCGCTGTACCACGTGCGGGCTGGTCCTCGCAAGGTCGTCGGGAACGCCCGGCACATCAGGGCGTCTGAAGTCCCGAATAGCGCCATCTGGGCCCGGAAAGCGGCCACATGGTCCGCGGGGTCGGTTGCGCCGTCATACGCGTCCAGGGCAGGGAGGCGGAAGTGCGGCGAGATCGCCTGATCCTGTATCTCGGGGGTGAACGGAGATCCTTGGTGTCCGTCCGTCCCGAGTTCTCCTTTTGACTTACGAACCTCCTGTTGTACCTCATCCAGCCTTTGACTGACGAGGCGCAGCTGGGCCCGTAGGGCGTTCGTCGAGTCAGCAGTCGGGGCCTCGGGCTCGGGGCGGCTCATCGTGCCCTCGGCTTCCGTGCTCCCCGGTCGGGTTGTGGGGTTTCGAGGCGAGCCCGGAAGTTCTGGGGGTGGTGCGTGGGTCCGGGCGAGAGTCTCCTGTTGCTGCGAGGGCCTCGCCGCACGCGGAGGGGTTCGTTGGGAGACAATGGTCTGCACCATGCTTGTCAGAGTTCAGACCTGGTGGGCGAGGTCATGAAAGGCCTCGGGCGACACTTGCGAGGAGTCGGCGGGTGCGCCGCTAGGGGGTGACAAGCCCGGGTCGTTGAACAGTCGCTAGTAACGTTCTGACACCGCTGCGGGGCGTTCGTCGTTGGTCTCGTCACGCCGTTCCCCTAAGGCGGGGAGCTCCGCATTTGAGGATCCGCCGGGGTAAATTTGCTGATCGCTTGACATTTGGACACCGGCCCTCCTTCTAGTGCCAATCTGTTACGGTAAATAACTTTCTGGCCGCGACTTTGGGGTTGACGCAGCTAGTTCAAGGCTCCAAATGTCTGGGATCAGCCGTGTTTCCCTTTATAGGGCTTGAGAGCTCCGCCTTGACGAACCGGGTTGACGGTGGTCGGGTACCTGCACACAGGTCGGGTCGGTGTCTCGGCCCGACCCCTCCAATGATCAAGTTAGTGGGAAGGAGTCTTGTATATGGTCCCCTTCTAGCGCTGGGAGCCGGGGGGGTATTTATAAGGGGGGTTGATGTTACTTGATGGGCCATCCTGCCAGAGCATGACCGTACCTCTGACGGCGTCTGTCGTCGCCGTGGGCGTTGCGTGGAGAGCCGAGCTGCCGTAGGGTATGGGGGGTGTCAGCTGGCGCCTTTGCCTGCCTCGGCCGGTCGTGATGGGTCAGCCGAGGAGGACGTTCGGGTACGACGGGTATGGGTGCGTGTCGTGTCGTCGTTAATGCTATTTCTGGGGCAGCGCGTCGTACTGGGCGTCCGACGTGGGGGGGTGTATTACGTCAAATCTGGGGGTTATGTCAAGTCAGTTTTGTACCCCTATCATAAGATTGACTCCCATTCCCAATAACCGATTGTGCTAGATCTGGAACATCCAAAGTTATAAATTCGGTATCAAGGAGTGGAATTGATGCAAAACCTCAAGCTAAAGCAAAGCTTATTCTTCGTTAATTCAATTCCTCTTCTCTTCTCTTATCAAGCCTATGCTAGTTGTAGCAAGTATCCCTCCTTTATTAAGTTTTCCTTTAGTTTCTTCTCTAATTGCATTAGGTATGACTAATACAAGGATTATAAGGTGGCAAGCATGCATGAAAGAGGCTTATATGTCATTCATAGAACAAACATAGGTAGCACCATACTTAGGATAACTAGTGACACATGTCCTCTATTTTTTCTTTAAAACTTAATATGAATCCTTCACAAATCATATCCAATTACTAATATTTACATTTAGGTCCCTACATTACAAACAAGCCCTTACAAAATTTTCAAAAATGAGGGATGTTACACTCTCCCCTCCTTAAAAGAAAATTTTAGTCCTCTAAATTTGTCATACCTCTTTCGACAAAAAGTTGAGATCAAGATTGCACTTAGATTAAGTGAGAAGTATCGACAAATGTGATAGAAGTTAGAAGCTTCCTAGGCATGACAGGTTATTACAAAAGATTTATGGAGAGATTCTCTCGATTTGCTTAACCTCTCACCACACTCACTCAAAAGAATGCAAAATTTGTATGGGATGATGATTGTGAGTGAAGTTATCAAAAGTTAAAAAAAAAAAAAGATTGACTAGTGTCCCTATTCTCACTAAGGGATTTGTAGTTTATACCGATATCTCAAGAAAGAGCATTCAATGTGTTTTGATGCAAGAAGGGAAAGTGATTGCTTATGCTTCTTGATAACCTAAAAGTTATGAACATAATTATCCAACTCATTATTTGGAATTGATAATAATTATTTTTGCTCTAAAGATTTGAAGGCATTACTTGTATGGGCGGACATTTGAAGTCTTTAATGACCATAAGAGTTTAAAGTATATTTTTACTTAGAAAGAGTTAAACATGAGGCAATGAAGATAGATAGAACTTCTAAAGGATTATGATTGTATCATCTGTTATCACCCGGGTTTAGCCAATGCTGTAGCTGATACACTTAGTAGAAAATCTACAAGTTTTATGGCTAGTCTGGTTGTGAAACAATAGAAGTTATTAGAAGAAAATTATAATTTGAATGTTATGAGGAAAGGGCAAGACTCAATGATATTGATGGCCTTTATCTAGGTGCAATCTTGATCTCATCTTTTCATCAAAGGAGGTATGACAAATTTAAAGGGCTAAAATTTTCTTTTAAAGAGGGGAGAGTGTAACATCTCTTATTTTTAAAAATTTTGTAAGGGCTTGTTTGTAATGTAGGGACCTAAATATAAATCAGAACAATTCGATATGATTTATGAAAGATTCATATTAAGTTTTTTTTTTTTTTAAATGAAGGACATATGTCACTAGCTAACCTAAGTATTGTGGCACTTATGTTTATTCTATGGATGACACATAAGCCTCTTTCATGCTTGCTTGCCACCTTGCAATCCTTATATTAGCCAAACCAAATACAATTAGAGGAGAAACTAAAGAAAAACTTAACAAAGGAGGGATACTTGCTGCAACTAGCATAGGCTTGACAAGAGAAAGTAAGAGGAATTGAATTGAAGATGATGAAGCTTTGCTTTGGCTTAAGGTTTTGCATCAATTCCCTAAATTTGGAAACCATATTTGTCTAAGGCAAGTGTTCTAACTCCTTCCTATAGTAATCATAATATCTGATTTCATTTTAATTCTGAAAATTTTGGAAGATTTTAGCTTCGTACATGATATTTCTGTATTTTTCTAGCCATAACCTTGTGCACTAATTTTTGATTTAGGAAAAATCAAATTTATCTGAAAATAGACTCATTGCTCTTTCTTTTGATATCAATACCGATAAATTTGAAGTACAATTACCTATCCAAATTATTATTTCAGCTAACCTTATGAAACCTGTAAAACAAAGACTGTCGGTTCTAACCTTTCAGTACTTTCTTGCTTATAACTCTCTGTTGAAAACTATAATTTATACAAAACATAATTTATTAGAAACTAAACTCCTAAATATTTATGTGCATGGTTGATTTAAAAGATTTGGAGTATAAATTCCTATTGAGGCATATGTTCTAATCAACTCTATGAATTCTACAAAATAGAGATATTGTTCTTTGACCTTTAGTTACTAAACTGTTTATAACTCCTTGTTAGAAACTCCAATTCATAAAAAACTTTATTTATCTAAAAGTAGATTGATACATTTCTTGAATGACACCTATTTGTGCAAATTAGAATATAATTGGTAATCCAAATAATTCATACAATGTGCCTCTCAAATTCTATTAGAATCGAGCTTTGGTCGATTTCACCTATTCTTGTTTCATCTATTTAGAAATTGATTTCAGCTAAAATCCTTACTTCAATTGAGCTTTACATTATTGGTTTGAATTCCTCTATACTCTTGTCCTTCAATTATTTGCATACCTGAATTTATTATGTAAAGTTCATGTTTGTATCGTAATGTTTCATATAGGCACATGCATTCCGTTATTCCGTATATGCTTTTGATATGTGCCAATCTTATTGTTCACACTATCTTTTTGTACTATAGCATTTGTGGGATAATGTGAATCTTTGCTAGAAATGGTAAAGAAAGTTATTCTTAAAGCCCGCGATGCTCTACCGGCCCCCGATGTCTTCACTTTGACGTGAGTGGATGAAGCTCCCAAACATGATAGACTTATGTTTGGTGGTTATTCAGAAATGGATAGACCATATTATATTATGATCCCACTTTACCTTCTATATGCTTGATATGATATCCAAACCTTTGGTTATGTGCTTTGGATAAGAATGAAATGAATGCAACGTCGAATGTGACATTTGAGCTTTTGTTTCATTTTTATTGATATGCTCTAAAATGTTTCACATGCCATTGATATATTCTAAAACATTTCATATGCCATTGATATACTCTGAAATATTTTCTATGACATTGATATGCCCCAAAACATTTTATATGCCATTGAAATGCTCCGAAATGCTCCTTACATTGTTGATATGCTCCAAAACATTTCAGATGCCATTGATATATTCCGAAATGTTTCATTTGTTATTGATATACTCCGAAATATTTCATATGCCATTGATATCTTTCGAAACATTTCATATGCCATTGATATGCTCCGAAATATTTTCTATGCCATTGATATGCTCCGAAACATTTCATTCACCAATGATATCTTCCAAAACATTTCATACACCATTGATATGCTTTGAAATGTTTCATATGCTATTGATATGCTTCGAAACGTCTCATACACCATTGATATACTCTGAAATATTTCATATGCCGTTGATATGCTCCGAAATAGTTTTTTTGCACCGTTGATATACTCCAAAATGTTTCATATGCTATTGATATACTCCGAAACATTTCATATACCATTGATATACTCTGAAATATTTCACATGTCATTATTATGCTTCAAAATATTATCCTTTCACCATTGATATGTTCTGAAATGCTTCTCATGCCAATTATATGCTTCAACCACCTTTCCTCAATT
Organism: Musa acuminata AAA Group; assembly: GCF_036884655.1. NCBI lineage: Eukaryota > Viridiplantae > Streptophyta > Magnoliopsida > Zingiberales > Musaceae > Musa > Musa acuminata. The sequence continues at coordinate 12,394,868 of NC_088347.1, read as the reverse complement.
GTTATGAACAAAACATGTTTCGAACAAAATGATATTAAAATTTTACATTCGATAACTAGCTCCATCTATGAACTCTTGTATCATTGTCTTATATTTGGTACCTTATTTGTTTGAAACTATCCTCTTTCACTATGGATATGTTAATTGCTTGCTAAGCTCTATATGCTCACTCCAATGCTATATAAATTTTTTAGGATAGCTTGTTGCTCGCTAAAATATTTAATTTAGGTCAAGGCAATGGAAAGCTAGAAGATTTTGGGGCAAACCTTTAGTGGATGATATGTTTTTGTTATAGAAGCACACTTTGTGACTAATGAAATATTGATAGTAAATATGAACTTATGAGTTTTGTAAAAGTTGAAAGGACCTCTCATGTTTAGGATTTTTGAATGTTAAGTTTAATTTATGCAGTGATATAAACATGTGATAAATATTGGTTTTGTGATTATATAGAATCCCACACTTATGGATTTATGAGGTGGTTTTTGTCTTGGGGAGTTGGTTTCAAATTTTATGATTTATCAAGCGATGTGGTATATGATTTTAAACTATATAGGTTTTATGAATTATGAAATTATGGAGGTGAATTTTGACTGAATGTTTCTGAAATTATGGATGACACATAAGCTTCTTTCATGCATGCTTTCCACCTTACAATCTTTGTATTAGCTAAACCTAATACAATTAGAGGAGAAACTAATGAAAAACTTAATAAAGGAGCTGCAACTAGCATAGGCTTGAGAAGAGAAGGGAAGAGGAATTGAATTGAAGAAGAAGAAGCTTTGCTTTGGCTTGAGGTTTTGCATGAATTCCCCACATTTGAGAATTATATTTTTCTAAGGTTAGTGTTCTAACCCTATCCTACAGTAATCTTGATCTTTGATTTCATCTTAATTCTAAAAATTTTGAAAGATTTTAGCTTCATACATAATATTTCTATCATTTGGGAATAAAATTGTGAATCTTGAATTTTTTAAGATTTGACCTTTTTGTAATGTTCTAGCCATAACTTTCTGCACTGATTTTTTATTTAGGAAAAACTAAATGTATTCGAAAATAAACTCAAGCTCTTTCTTTTGATATTAAGATTGATAAATTTGGAGTCCAATTATTTACCCAAACTGTTATTTCAACAGACCCAATAAAATTTATAAAATAGAGACTGTCGGTTCTGACCTTTTAGTACTCTCTTTCTTATAACTCTGATTTATACAAATAATAATTTATTAAAAACTAGACTCATAAATATTTCTACGCATAGCTGATTTGAAGGATTTGGTTTATAAATGCCTATTGAAGCATCTGATCTATTCAACTCTTTGAATTCCAAAAAATAGAGATAATGTTCTCTAATATTTGGTTACTAAACTATTTGTAACTCTTTGTTGGAAACTCCAATTCATACAAAACTTGATTTATATAAACCTAGATTGATACATATTTTGAATGACAATTAGATTTTATAAATTGGAGCATAATTAGTTATCTATATAATTCATGCAATGTGCCTCTCAAATTCTTTCAGAATCGAGTTTTGGTTGATTTTGCCTATTCTTATTTCATATCTTTGGAAATTGATTTTAGTTAAAATCCTTACTTTAGTTGAGCTTTACATACCTGAATTATTTGTATACCTGAATTTATTATGTAAAGTTCATATTTGTATCGTAATGTTTTGTATAGGCACAAGCATTCCGTTGTTTCGCATATGCTTCTGATATATGCCAATCTTATTATTCACACTATCCTTTTATACTATGATATTTGTGGGATAATATGAACCTTTATTAGAAATGGTAAAGGGAGTTATGCTTAGAGCCTGTGATGGTCTTATGGCCCCCTATGACTTCACTTAGACGTGGGTGGATGGAGCTCCCAAACGTGGGAGACTTATGTTTGGTGGTCATTGAGAAATGGATGGACTATATTATGTTATGATCCTATTTCACCTTCTATGTGTTTGATATGATATCTAAAGTTTTAGTTATGCGCTTCTATATGTGCTTTGGATAACAATGAAATGAATGCAATGTCAAATGTGACATTTGAGCTTTTGTTTCATTTGTTATTGATATGCTCTGAAATGTTTCATATATCATTAATATGTTCTGAAACATTTTATATGCCACTGATATGCTCTAAAATATTTTCTATGCCGTTGATATGCTCCAAAACGTTTCATATGCCATTGATATACACCCAAACATTTTATATGTCATTGATATATTCTGAAATATTTCATTTGTTATTGATATGCTCTGAAATATTTTATATGCCATTGATATCTTTCGAAACATTTCATACACCATTCATATGCTTTGAAATATTTCATATGCCATTGATATCTTTCGAAACATTTCATACACCATTCATATGCTTTGAAATATTTCATATGCCATTGATATGCTCCAAAACATTTCACATGCCATTGATATAATCTGAAATGTTTTATATGCCGTTGATATGCTCTGAAATAGTTTCCTTTCACCATTGATATACTCCAAAATATTTTATATGCCATTGATATGCTCTAAAACATTTCATACGTAATTGATATATTTTAAAATATTTTATTTTTTATTAATAGGTTTCGAAATGTTTCATATGCCATTGATATATTCTAAATCATTTTATATGCCATTAGCATGCTCAGTAATGTCTTATATGCCATTGATATGCTCCAAAAGGTTTCATATGCTATTGATATGCTCTGAAATATTTCATATGTCATTGATATGTTTCAAAATGTTACATTTGTTATTAAAATGCTTCAAAATATTTTATATGTCATTGATATCTTCCGAAACATTTCATACACCATTAATATACTTTGAAATGTTTCCTATGCCAATGATATGCTCCAAAACATTTCATACGCCGTTGATAAACTCCAAAATATATAATATGCCATTGATATGCTCTGAAATAGTTTCCTTTTGCCATTGATATACTCCAAAATATTTCATAAGCTATTGATATACTCTGAAACATTTTATACTATTGAATCTCAGATTTTGACGATGAAATCAATTGATGGGTTAATTGATCTAATCCATATTATCGAGTTAAGTGTGTAGGATTAATTATGATAGCATGAAAACATAAAGCAAGGATACCAGAGTCAAGTTCGATGGATGTTTGAGAGTTTGAAGATTTGTCGGAGATGCTGCTGGAACCAACCAAGAAGAAATTGGGGACTTGTCGGAATTTTTGAAAGTCCGCTAAAGAGATCGTCGGAGGTTCACAGAGATCACCGAGAAGGCTCAACTACTTGGCAATTTTGCTACAAGATCGGGAGCCTATTGGGAGTCCGCCGGAAGAAATCCGAGGGTGTATCGGAAGTCCGCCGGAAGATTGCCGGAAAGCTCACCGAAACCAGACTCGACGCTTGCCATTTAAAAATTGCTTAGGACTATGTTTTTAGTTATGTAGTTTGCATGTAATTAGGGTTAGGATTAAGGGATAATCCTATATACTGGTTAGGGGCCAATTAGGCCCGAATGTGACTTGGTTTGGGCCGAACTTGAAGCCCAACCAGCGATCCGTAAGGTCGGGCGGTGGCACCGCCCAAAGCCCGAAGGGTTGGGTGGTGGCACCGCCCAGAACCCGAGAGGTCAGGCAGTGGCACCGTTGGACTGGGCAGTGGCACCGCCAGTACACTGTCAGTATCAGACATTGACAGGCGATGGCACCGCCATTGACAGGTGGTAGCACTGCTAGCTTCGGAAACCCAAGAGAATTCAAAATTTGGAGCCCAAATTTGAATCCTCTTGGGGCCTATAAATACTCCTCAATTCCCAGCTGAGAATACAACTTTAGTGAAAGTAATAGATTGAGATAAAAGTCTTAGAAAAGTCTTTAGCAAGTCTTGTTTTCAATTACTTGAGTGTTCACCTCCTTCTTTCTCTTTAAAAATTTGTAAGAGTGTGAACCACTTGTAAAAGGTTGTAAGAGGGGTATTTGTCCTTCCCTTTCAAAGAGATTTGCTAGTGGAAGTTGGGAGCCTCTTTGAAGAAGGCTTCGCAAGTGGATGTAGGTCATTTGACCAAACCATTTTAAATTGGCGTGTTCATTGAATATGTGAGTACTTACCTTTTTGCAATCATTATCTACACAGCAGCAAGTTTTCATTTTTCACTTTACTCAAGCTACTATCAAAACAATTGCATTTTATGGAATCATTTTCGAACTTGCAAGTTTTAATCCACTGCACTAATTCACCCACCCCCTCTTAGTGCTGCTCCAATCCTAACAATTGGTATCAAAGTAAGGCTCACTCTCATATTTAGTTTAATACCCAAGAGAGATGGCTTACTCTGGCATACACGAGGGTCATTCTATTACACATCCACCTATGTTTAATGGGTTGGATTATAAGTATTGGAAGACTCACATGAGGATCTTTCTTACTTCCATGGATTTCGAGCTTTGGACCATTATCGAAAATGGATTTCAAAAATCTTCTCTTCCGATGAGTGAATGGAATGAATCGGAGAAGAAGGTTTTTGCTTTAAACGCAAAGGCTATGAATGTCTTATTTTGTGCACTAGACAAAAATGAATTTAATCGCGTTTCAATTTGTGATTCTACTTTTGATATTTGGAGAACTCTTGAGGTTACTCATGAAGGCACTAGCCGAGTTAAAGAGTCCAAAATCAATATTCTTGTGCACTCTTACAAACTTTTCCGAATGAAACCAAGTGAGTCCATCGGAGACATGTATACCCATTTCACGGATGTCATCAATGGACTAAAATCTTAAAACATTCCCTCTTGAAGAATTTATTGGGTCTCTAACGACCTATGAAATGTCGTGTCAAGCTCATGACGAGCTCGAGACCCCCCTCCAAAGAATAGGAAGGATATGGCACTCACATCACAAGAAGACCACTTGAAAGGAACATCAAGTGATGAGGACAGTGACAATGACATTGCACTTTTGACTTAAAAATTTAAAAAAATTATAAGAAAGAACAAATTTAAAAATAACATAAAAAACAGACTTGAATATAAAAAAGACCAAGTGATATGCTACGAATGCAAGAAGCTGGGGCATTTAAAAAATGAATGCCCCCAAGCTAAGAAGAAGCAACTGAAGAAGAAGATAGCTCTAAAAGCAACTTAGGACGATTCAAGTGATTCCGAAAATGAAGAAGCTAGCAACAAAGAAGAGGCAAAAACTTCGCGCTAATGGATTTAGGTGAAGAGGTATGTGATTTAATTAATGAAGATTTATTTTTTGAAGAACTCTCTATCGCTTTTCATGAATTATTTGATGAATGTAGAACTATTAGTAAGAAGTTTAACATCTTAAAGAAAGAGCATATCTTACTACAAAATAAGCTTGATAGTTTTCAAACTCCTCCATGCTCTAAGTGTGAGCATTTAGAAGCAATAAAAAATAAAAATTTGCTACTTAAAGAGATCTTGAACAAGTTTAAGGTTGGTAGCAAAGGATTGGACATAATCCTTGCAAATAAGGGTCATGTCGCAAATTGAAGTGAAATTGGATTTGTAAAAGGATCACATTAAAATCCTACCACTTCCATTAAAGGACCCACATTGCATGTTTCATCTTGTATGAAATGCAACTTTTGTTACAAATCCGGACATGCTGCCTATAAATGTCCATTTAGGAAAATTAGTCCACATAAATTAATATGGGTTCCTAAAGGAACTATAAATAGTTCAATAATGAATAATAAAATTTGTGGATCAATTTTTGAGGCACCCAAAATCAAATGGGTACCTAAAAATCATCCTCTTTTGTAGACAAACCCATAAGCTAGGAGCAAGAGATGGTATCTTGATAGGTGGATGCTCAAGACATATGACTGGAGATCCATCTCATTTCTCTATGCTCATTAGTAAAGAAGGGTACGTCACCTTCAGAGACAACAACGAAGGCAAAATCAATGGCAAGGGAACCATAGGTAACAAATTAAGTTTTTCTATTGATGATGTATTACTAGTTGATGGATTGAAACATAATCTCTTGAGTATTAGTAAATTATGGGATAAAGGTTATATCGTTAGATTTGAATCAAATGTGTGTATTATTGAAAAACCAAACAATAACATGTCAATGATTGCTCTAAAGTAAAATAATGTCTACACCATCAATCTTGATGAACTAAGTAATGAAATGTGCTTCTCCACTTTAAATGATGATGCTTGGCTTTGGCATAGGAGATTAGGCCATACAAGTATGAAATTAATATCTAAGATCTCATCTAGAGAATTAGTACGAGGGATTCTAAATATGAAGTTTATTAAGGACAAAGTATGTGATGCGTGTCAACTAGGTAAACAAATAAAAACTAGTTTCAAACCAAAAAATCAAATTAGCACCACTAGACCATTACAATTGATCCATTTGTACTTATTTAGACCAATTGACATGACAAGTCTAGGAGGAAGCAAATATGCTTTTGTAATTGTAGATGACTATACTAGATACACTTAGACCTATTTCTTGGCTCACAAAAGTGATTGTTTCAAGTGTTTCTCAAAATTTTGTAAACTTACTCAAAACGAAAAAGGCTTCATGATTTTATCAATTCGAAGTGATCATGGTGGCAAATTTCAAAGCCGTGATTTCCAAAGTTTTTGTGAAGTTAATGGATATAACCACAACTTCTCCGCTCCAAGAAATCCTCAACAAAATGGAGTAGTTGAAAGAAAAAAATAGAAACCTATAAGAAATGACAAGAACTATGTTGAATGAACATAGTCTACCCAAGTATATTTGGGTCGAAGCCATGAATACGGCTTGCTACATCATGGATAGGGTTCTAATAAGACCGTCTCTATCAAAAACTCCTTATGAATTATGGAATAACAAAAAACCAAATGTTTCTTATTTTAAAGTTTTCGGTTGCAAATGCTTTATTTTGAATGAAAATGATGCCTTAGGAAAATTTGATGCTAAATCCGATGAAGGTATCTTTCTTGGTTACTCTTCTATTTCTAAGGCTTTTCGTGTTTTTAATAAAAGAACCTTAGTTATAGAAGAGTCTATTCATGTGGTTTTTAATGAAATTTCTGAGTTAAAGAAAAATGATTTTGATGATGATCTTGGCTTTGATAATTTGAATTTAAAGGAACCCTCTCCTCAAAATAGCAACTTGGATGCATCTTCTTCCGAAATTTCCTTACCCAAGGAATGGAAGTATGTAGATGCTCATCCAAAATAGCAAATTATAGGAGATACATCACAAGGGGTTCAAACTCGTTCTTCTTTCAAGAATCTTTATGCTAATGTCGCCTTCCTTTCTTAAATCGAACCTAAATGCATTGACAAGGCTTTGAAAGATGATTCTTGGGTCATTGCAATGCAAGAGGAATTGAACCAATTTGAGAGGAATGAGGTATGAAAGCTTGTTCCTAGACCTAGTGACCATTTAGTCATTAGTACTAAATGGGTTTTTAGAAACAAGTAAGACGAATGCGGTATTGTGGTTAGAAACAAGGCTAGATTAGTAGCCAAAGGTTTCAACCAAGAAGAAGGTATCGACTACGAAGAAACCTTCGCTCCTGTGGCAAGATTAGAAGTCATTAGGATGCTCTTTGCCTATGCTAGTAGTAATGACTTTAAACTATTTCAAATGGATGTCAAAAGTGCCTTCTTGAATGGTTTTATTTCCGAAGAAGTATATGTCGAACAACCTCCCGAATTTGAAAATTCTCTTCTTCCTAATCATGTATTCAAATTGACTAAGGCTCTCTATGGCTTAAAACAAGCTCCTAGAGCTTAGTATGAAAGGCTTAGTTTCTTTTTTATTTTAAATAATTTTACTAAAGGCAAGGTTGATACTACATTGTTTATCAAACACTTTGAAAATAATTTTCTTATTGTGCAAATTTATATTGACGATATTATTTTTTGTTCTTCGGATGAATCACTATGTGAATCATTTGCCAAATATATGAGTCATGAATTTGAAATGAGTTTAATGGGAGAATTAACTTTCTTTTTAGGATTACAAATCAAACAACTTAGTGATGGTATATTTCTTAATCAATCTAAATATACATTAGAATTATTAAAATGATTTAACATGGATAATTCAAAAGTAATAAACACCCCTATGAGTATTTCGACTAAGTTAGATACGGATGAAAATAGTAAAAATTTTGATAAAAAAACGTATAGGGGAATGATAGGTAGTCTACTCTACCTCACCGCAACTAGACCAGATATCATGTTTTTGCCTTTGTTGTTGTCTCCAAAAGACATGATTCATTTTGACACATCAAACGTATGAAATATTTTATATAAAAATCTAAGAATTTTCCGCTGCACTAATTCATCCCCCCTCTTAGTGCTACTCTTGATCCTAACAATGCATGCTAGTAAGATAGAAAGTTTCACATCAAGCAAGCTAACAAATTTTGAACCATGCAAGCTAGAAAATTTTACATCACTTTAGAATATGCAAGCTAGTTTTTTCTCCCCCTTTGTTATTGTCAAAAAAAAGGGAGGAATATAATTTTGTAATTCCTTTTCCCTTCACAACAATTTTCAAATCATGACAAAGGTAAAGTATCAATCTTATTTCAATATATTTATGCATCATTATAGTTTTAAATTAAAACTTGCACAATTTTAAAATCTTACATTTCATCCTTACTTCATGCATGATACTAAAAATAAATCATTACTATGGGAATATCATACATGATACTCAAGCATTCATGATGCATTATTTTAGCAACAAATCGTAGTATTGTATGCATCAGTCCAAATCATAAATAATTAAAATTATAATGCTATCAAAATGTCAAATTACATTACATCCTACCATGCATGATTATAACTTCTCGTTTGTATGCATCAACATAAATTCATGAGTATTTCATGCATAATTTCATATCATCACATGAAAAATATTAAGAGAATTTTGATGATCAAATATAGTTCATGAATACAAGGAATTATAAAAATCATATCATGAAAGATAAAATCAAGTGAATACCAAAAGACATGATTCATATAGAAAATTTTCTCAAAAAGCAAGAATCATATGAAAATAAAGAGTAAGAAAACTTGATTCATAAAAGAAAATCTTAAGTTAAGAAATCAAGAAAAGGTTCATGATTTGATTGGAAAAATCTCATTTAGATTCAAATCATCAAAATCATAAGTGATTCAAAATGACATTAATTGATTTATCAATCTCTTGAGATGCCAGCGGTTTTCTTTCTCTCTTTTATCACTGTAAACAAGAACGAAGATGGGAAGAAATGTATAAAAAAAACTCAAGTCATAAATTTTCAAGATGTCAAGTAGCATATCATGGTTTGTTAGGATAAGTCTCCTTTTTTGGTGAATAGCAAAAAGAAACAAGGAGAAAATGATCTTAATTCATAGAAGGATTTCAAGCATCAAATATCGAAAAATCAAGATCATGCATTGGATTATTTTCCTCTTTAATAAATAGCAAAGAGAAACATAAGATATCAAATAAGATATCTTGATTCATAAAAGATTTCATGTTATAAATCTCGAGAAATTATGATTTAAATAAAACTCATTCAAATTCATTTTCATAGTCTAAGAGATTCACAAAAGCATAATATACATGGATTCATTAATTTTTTATCAAAAAATCAATAAGATAGAAATGAAAAATGTATTCTCTTTTTGTGTATTTTATTTAAGTTATTTGTTTCATACAAGCATGTCTTCATCTTTTTATGTCAAAAATATGCATCAACATTTAGGATCGAAAAATAAATTTTGTCATAAAAACCATCAAGACCAAAAAAGTGTAACACATTAAACAGAAGGCTTCTTCAAACAAGAGATTTGATTCATCATTTTAATTCCAATAATAATTCAATTTTCTTTTTTATGTGTTTTATTTTATGTGATTGATTTCATATAAATATGCTCAAGTTCTTCATATGAAAACTATTCATCTTGTTTAAAACCAAAAGAGCAACTTTTATTACGACAAAGATTAGTAAACCATGAATCACAAAAATCATCATGCATAACTTCAAAATCTCATTCATAGAATAAAATCATCAAGCATGGTATCAAAACTTTAATCTTTTCATTACATCTTAATCATTATGTCACTAAAACATTAAGCATGATTTCATTGAGCATTTTTAATCAAAATCGAAAATCATCAATTTAGATACACATTAATTTTTCTTAAAATCATACATAGGATTAATCATTAGATTTAAATCTATCATTTTGTTCCTTTATCATAAAACATGCAATTTTTATGGTCATTTTTAAAATAAAAAGAAGCATGATATAATTTTTATTTTTTATTTTTTCTAACTAATTTCAAAATAACTCATGAAAAATCATCAAGTAATTTAAAATAAAGTAAACAAGTTTTGTTTGAGTTGTTTACCTTATTATCAAGAGTCATCAAAGCGAAGTTCGTCGTTTTGTCTTCATCGGTTTGCTCCTCGTCATCGGATGAGCTCGATTCATCCCAAGGTACTTCCTTCTTCTTACATTCACAGCAAGTAGTTACATTCTTTTTAAATTTATTTTTGTTCTTTGATTTTTATTTTAAAAACTTTTTATGCTTTATTATGAGAAGTTCAAGTTCACCATCACTTGAGCTTTCGCTTGAGTAGTCTTCTTTTGTTCTAAGTGCAAAATCCTTCCTTTTCTTTGGAATGTAGTTCTCAAGTTCATTAAGTTCATCATATGCCATTTCATAGGTCATCAAAGACCTAATAAATTCTTTAAGTGGAAAATGATTCAAGTTCTTTGATTCTTGTATTGCCGTTATTTTTAAATCCAAAATTTTAGAAAGTGATTGTAAAACTTTATTAACAAGTTCAAAATTCAAAAAACATTTGCTAAGAGCTTTTAAACTATTAACGACATCCGTAAAACAGGTGTATATGTCGATAATAGTTTCACATGGTTTCATATGAAATAATTCAAAATCACTCATTAAAAGATTTATCTTAGAATCTTTTACTCTACTTGTGCCTTCGTGTGTGATTTCAAGAGTATGTCAAACATGAAAAGTCGTTTCGCAAGTGGAAACCCAATCAAATTAATTTTTATCTAAGGTACAAAATAGAGCATTCATAGCCCTAGCATTTAAAGAAAAAATTTTCTTATCCAAATCATTCCATTCGTTCATTGGAGTAGAAGACTTTTGAAAGTCATTTTTTATAATATTTCATAAATTCAAATCCATAAAAAGCATAAAAGCTCTCATTTGAGTTTTCCAATAAGTGTAGTTCATCCCATTGAACATGGGAGGATGAAAGATGGAAAATCTCTCTTGAAAACTAAAAAGAGCCATTTCTCTTGGGTGTTAAACCAAATGAGAAATAAAGTGGCTTTGAAACCAACTGTTAGGAATAAGTCGTTCGATGAAAACCGATATCGAAATTATTTCTATTTTGAAATTTTCGTACGTTCGATGAAAAACCGATATCGAAAATACTAAACTTTGGAAGCATATGGAAGAGTGCAATGAGAAAGTAAACAAGTAAGGTAGTTTGCAATTTAAAGTAAATTGCTTAAAAGAAATGTAAACCAGATTTTATAGTGGTTCAATCGTCGTGACCTACATCCACTCCACTGATTCCTCTTCCGTTGAAGCTATCGGCATCCACTAATATTCTTTCTTCAATGGGTGAATACCAACTTGTTGGGAAATCTTGGGGGCGACATCACATGCATAGCGGAAGAACAAGAAAATAAAATCCCCGATTCCCAAAGAGATGTTCGTCGTCATGCGAAGATTGGTGCGCAAAATCTACGAAACATAAAACTGCGTATAGAGTAGATTGTGTTACCTAGGGAGATCGTATATCCTTGTTTCCTTGTAGACCTTAGGAGAGAGTGAAGAAGGTCAAGCATCCACCTCTCTAGCGGTGATCCACATAACAGGGCTGCGATGACGCTCCTCAAAACTCTAGGCCTACTCTGAGGTGGAGAGGGGGAGTATAGGAGAGGCAAGCAAAGGCTCTAGCCTATGAGGCTCTGAATCCCTCCTATTTATATAGGTCCCCTATCAAACCCTAATGGGTCCTCCCCTAGTGGGTATTGGATCTGCATCCAATAAGATAAGAGCTCTGTCGAATATCTCATATCTGAACCTCTACTTATCGCAATGCCTACCATATGTGTGTGACCCTCTAGGCCCAATATCGAGCTGGCCGTGAGTCATACCTATCAGAACTCCTTCTAACTCAGTGAATTATTATCATGTCATAGTCCCCAGACGATACAGGGGAATCCAATCCATTGGACCTGTCTATCCTCAGTTACCGTGTACCTATAATCCCTCATCCATCTAACATCCCAGAGACCATATATCGAGCATGGTGCTGTCAGACCCATATGGTTTCTACTCGAGTCTCGCTCTAATGGATTCTCTAGGAGAACACTTTCTCTCTTAACCCGAATAACACTAGCTAGGGATTTTTCTGAACAAGAACACATGGGATATTTCTCTCATGATGCCGAGAGTGGATGATCCTCTATCAACACTCAATAGCCCTCATAAGGTTGACTACCACTCCCAAAGACCAACTGTACTAGATCTGGGATAGCCAAACCTATAAGTCTAGTATCAAAGAGTGGAGCACTCATATAGGACATCCTTGATGTCTCAAGTCTAAGGACCAGATATACCACTAGAACTACGGAATCGCTGTCTGACAATAAGGCATCATCAACCATCCAATATTCCGTAAGCGGATCAATCAGTGAACTCATTCTCCAATGAGCACCTATACTGTATCCCTAGTGTCCCTACACGAGTAACTGTGAGACCAGCTGCATCCATCATATGGATGGGTATACAGCACACCAGTTTGTCTGGTTATCATGATGTCCCTCTCGAGTAACCTATGACCGGGATTATTTAGGATATGTTGTTAGGACTCTAGCTTGGTGAGTCCTAATTGAGAGGGACATTCATGTAAAACTGTTAGGACTCTAGCTAGGAGAGTCCTAATTGAGAGGGACATTCTGTTAGGACTATAGCTAGGAGAGTCCTAATTGAGAGGGGCATTCATGTAGGAGGTGTTTTCTTAGAGAAGAATTAGGAGTTGTAAGGGAATAGGAGTCTTGACTAGGAGTCATATTAGGAGTTTGTTAGAAGTAAGAGTCTTAAGTAGGAGTCATATTAGGAGTTAGGGTTTAGAAGCCCTATAAATAGCCATGTATTCCTTCTCTTTTCATAAGCAATAGATGAATCTTTTTTGCAGCCTGAGTAGCAACTTGGAGGGAGGAACCCCTATAGAGTTCCAAGGAGGCCGATCCCCTAAAGAGATCAACCCCAAGTTTAGAATCTACAAGGGTTCTAACACCTAGTATCAGAGCAGCATTCTTGGTGTCTCACTGCCCTTCCACAGCCATCCATCAACCCTCTACAACCATCCAAAGCAATTCCCACAATTGCTTAAAAGATCGTCACCGAATTCCGTCATCATCTCCACCACCACGGATCATCCTTTGATCTCCCCGTGAATTGCAACAGGTTCTGGTTTCCTACCTTACTGCTGCTGCAATTTAGTTATCCTTATTCGAAAATCCAAAAAAAAAAAAAAAATCGTTCCTATATTGCAGCATAAACTTTTCGTCACAAAGTTTTCATCTCTACGACGAAAGATACATTGCAGAATTCCAGCCGCATAGCACCATCTGTTTGATCTTGCTACCGTGTTTTTTCTATCCAAATTTCTACGAAATTTTTATGACATCTTTGACACGTCTTAATAGTAGATTTCCCTTTGGTTTCATCAAAATATTCTCAATATAAACTACTGATCTTTTATGTCCAATCTGCTAAACTTGAATTGCAGAATTCAAGCCGCATAGCACCATCTGTTTGATCTTGCTACTGTGTTTTTTCTATCCAAATTTCTACGAAATTTTTATGACATCTTTGACACTTCCTAACAGTAGATTTCCATTTGGTTTTATCGAAAAATTCTCAATATAAACTACTGATCTTTTATGTCCAATCTGCTGCACTTGAAAATCTATGCTGCAGAAAATTTCAGCTGCATATCGTTGCCTTAACCCATCTATTTGCAATCTTTTTGAATGAAATTTCTTATACACTTCATAGATCATCTTGGCTTCCATCTAAGATTTATCTATTAAGATATTCATCTCTAAAAATGATTTTATGTTGCTGCAAATTTTCATCGTAACCCGCTGAAAATTTTCGACGATAATTCTGCAATTGCAACTTGCACCAATTTCCTTGCTGTTATACTGCCGAAATTTTCTTGATTAAATTAGATATCCTTGCTGTCATATAAACTGTGATTTTGCTATCAATTCCCTCCTCAATTCTCCTAAGTTTTTGGTGGAAATTACGTCGAGAAACCGTTGTTGGTGGATTGCAACTTCCACGGATTTTTGTCAAACCTTTGCTACCATCTACCACAGATCCAAAACTTTCATCCACAGCCCTAAAACTCTACTAAACCACACCCTCAAACTGCACCCAAAAGAACCACAAAACAAGCCTAAACCGCAGCCTACATCCACCAATCCACCAACACTTTCGACCATCACTTCTCTCAACCTATACATCCCTTTAACCCAACAGCAAAAGAGAGATCTTAACATCATTGATTTGGGGCCATATACTATGGCATCTAAGGAGGCAATCAATGCTAAATTCGAAGCCTTGGAGGCGCGAATGGAGGATAAGATTCGGACGCTCTTTACCGAACTCAGATTGGGCCGACCACTAAGCCCGAAAAAATCATATCAAGGAGAGAGCTTTGCCCAATCACACCAAGCCCGAAGAGATGACTTCCAAGGGAGGAGAGGCTCTATGACTGACCCCAACTATCCATGCATGAGAGTGGACTTCCCTAGATGGGAAGAAGGAGACCCGATTGGTTGGATCTCACGCGCGGAGCGATATTTTCGGTACCACAAAATCGCAGATGCATCTATGGTGAAAATTGCAGCTATACATCTTGAAGGGGATGCTATACAATGGTTTAAACAGTTTGAACATACTTATGGAGTCCTTTCATGGCAACAATTCAAAGAAGGACTGCTGATCCGCTTCAGACCAACCGATTACGAGAATATTGACGAACAACTAGCAAAGATCTGACAAACCTCCACCATTCAAGAGTACCAAACCAGGTTTGAAAGGTTATCTAATCAAAATCATGATTGGTCTCAATAACAGCTATTGAGGACCTTCATTGAGGGCTTGAAGCCGGAGATCCGAGGAGAAGTTAAAGCACGACAACCGTACACGCTTATGGCAGCCATCTCTTTCGCATGACATCAATAGGAGCAGTTGAACCATGAAGTTCGGAGGACTAGGGTCGCTCCTCAACTAGTAATATTGAAGCCCTTAGCCCCCCCTACTGTCGACCAAGTCCCTGCACCAAAGTGGTTAACAGGAGAAGAGCTTCGGGAGCGATATGCGAAGGGGTTATGTTGGCATTGTGACGAGCCGTGGAGCCGTGAGCATCGTTGTAGTAAAGGAGGACTTCTTATGATTGAACCAGTAGAAGAAGAGGTCATTGAACATTTAGAAGAAATCCTTGAACATGAAGAAAAAGATGCAGAAGAAGAGCCACAACCGACCGAAGTTACGGTACAAACACTAGCTGGCTACTCAAACCCGCAAACGATGAAAGTTGGAGGCCTTCTCAAACAACAACCGATCACTATTCTCATCGAGATGGGCAGCACTAATAACTTCCTAAACAGTAAGGTTGCTGTCCATATGAACTTACCTATTGAGAATTGCAGCAGGTTTGTCGTTACGGTCGCCAACGGACGGATTTTGAAGTGTGATCATAGGTGCCCGCAGGTGAAACTGTTGCTGCAGGACCAAGAGATAATTGCAGATTTCTTCCTCCTCCCTCTTGATGATCATGAGGCCATACTTAGAATTAAATGGTTGTTGACATTAGGTAATATTTCTTGGAATTTTATACAACTATTTATAAAATTTTACAGTAAGGAGAAACAAGTGATACTGCATGGGAAACGTGAGGGCGACGTAACGACGATTTGCACACAACAAATGGAGAAGGTTTTGCATAAAGCATGCAGCGGCTTTTTGGTACAACTTGAGCAGCAAACTAAGGGAGAGCCAACAAAATTTGAAGATCCAAATCTACTTCCTTTGCTTGCTGAATTTTCAGATATATTTGACGAACCGCGCAACCTACCTCTTACCCGTCGGCATGATCATTGTATAACGATTCTTCCAGGCAAATCTCCAGCAAATGCTTAGCCATATCAGTATTCACATCTCCAGAAGGATGAAATAGAAAGGATTGTAAATGAGATGCTCAAAATAGGAGTTATTCGGCCATGTTGCAGCCCTTACTCTTCACTGGTGCTCCTCATACGAAAGATGGATAGAATATGGCGATTATGTGTTGATTACCGAGCTCTCAATGGCATAACCATCAAGGATAAATACCTTATTCTAGTAGTAGATGAGTTGCTAAGGGAGCACAAATCTTCACAAAGCTGGACCTTCGATCCGGGTATCATCAAATACGAGTATGCGAAGAAGACATACCGAAAACCATCTTTTGAACACACAACAACCACTATGAATTTTTGCTTTCTTCAAAAGAAGGTGGAATATCTTGGGCATATCATATCAGAGGAAGGTGTGGTAGTAGACCCCTTCAAAATTGGAGCAATGCAAAACTGGCTGACCCCAAGGAACATAAAATTGCTACATGGCTTTCTGGGTTTAACAGGCTACTACTGCAAGTTCGTGAAAAACTATGGAGAGATTAGTGCACCAATTACTTCCTTATTGAAAAAAGATGTCTTCCAATGGTCGGACAGAACCTCCGCTACTTTCGACAAACTTAAGACAGCCATGACGACGATGCCGGTGCTAACACTACCAGATTTCAACCGACCCTTCATTATTGAGGCCGACGCATCTGGAGTCAGAATTGGAGCCATTCTCATGCAAGATGGTCAACCACTCACATACACTAGCAAGGCATTATCTCCCTCCCATCGAAATAAGTCAACATATGATAAGGAGATGCTTGCCATTGTGCGCGCAACAACGAGGTGGAGACCCTACTTGATTGGTCGACGATTTCAAATTAAAACCGACCATAAAAGCCTCAAGTACTTTTTGGAGCGAAATATATCATCCCCTGAGCAGCAAAAATGGGTAATAAAACTTCTTAGATTTGATTATGAAATAACTTACAAAAAGGGGAAAGAGAATGTTCTTGCAGATGCGCTTTCGCAGTTACTCGAGCAAGCTGAAGTTTCGGCCATTTCACTTCCGACCAGCAACTTTCTTAAGGATATTAAGATGGAATGGCAGGAAGATTCAGAGACTAGTAAGATTATAAAAAAATTGTAGGAAGCACCAAGCTTCGTGGCTCATTACAATTGGGACTCAAAAGAATTACACTATAAGGGACGCATTGTGCTTATGATAAATTCTACTTGCATCTTCACGAGTAGATTTTGGACCAAGTTATTCTATATGCAGGGTACTAAATTGAAAAGGAGTATGGCATATCACCCACAAATCGACGGTGAGACAATTGTAAATAGGTGCTTGGAGACAGCCCAAGGCCACCCACCAAATATGACTACCCAAAGAGAACTCCAGACCCAGCGAAGTGCCATTATTGATCGACGGATCGTGACTCGACGACGACGACCCACTAATGAAGTTCTAATACAATGGGCGAACCTACCCATAGAAGATGCCACTTGGGAGAACTATGACGACTTGAAGATCAAATTCCCAGAATTCATGAATCATCAGCCTCGAGGACAAGGCTGATTTGAAGAGGGCGACGGGTCTGTTAGGACTCTAGCTTGGAGAGTCCTAATTGAGAGGAACATTCATGTAAAACTATTAGGACTCTAGCTAGGAGAGTCCTAATTAAGAGGGACATTCTGTTAGGACTATAGCTAAGAGAGTCCTAATTGAGAGGGGCATTCATGTAGGAGGTGTTTTCTTAGAGAAGAATTAGGAGTTGTAAGGGAATAGGAGTCTTGACTAAGAGTCATATTAGGAGTTGGTTAGAAGTAAGAGTCTTAAGTAGGAGTCCTATTAGGAGTTAGGGTTTAGAAGCCCTATAAATAGCCATGTATTCCTTTTCTTTTCATAAGCAATAGATGAATCTTTTTTGCAGCCTTTGAGCAGCAACTTGGAGGGAGGAACCCCTATAGAGTTCCAAGGAGGCCGATCCCCTAAAGAGATAAACCCCAAGTTTAGAATCTGCAAGGGTTCTAACATATGTGTTTAAAGGTGAATCGATCTCATTATCGTGATCTCATCACGATCCGATTCCAATTGCACAAATCCAAGGACATCACAATATATATATACATATATGCAATAGTTATAAAGTGATATACACCAAAATATAATAAGCAAAAGGATTATGTATCAAGTCATACGTGTCATCACTCACGTGAATGGCTTGTTGGGCACCTATGACTAGCAATCTCCCACTTGACCTAAAGCCAATCACCTCTGTATCTGATCCCCATCAAACCCCTGTGACCCTGAAAGACAATCTGAGACAATGGCTTTGTTAGTGGATCTGCAATGTTATCTTCGGATGGAATTCTTTCTACTACTACATCTCCTCTGGTTATGATCTCTTTGATAAGGTAGAACCTCCTCAGAACATGCTTAGATTTCTGATTTGACCTAGGTTCCTTCGCTTGAGCAATCGCCCCATTGTTGTCGCAATATAGGGAGATCGGATCCTCGCTACCCAGCACGACTCCCAAATCTATAATGAACTTCTTCAACCAGACTCCCTCCTTTGCTGCATCTGATGCAGCAATGTACTCCGCCTCTGTGGTCGAGTCAGCAGTGGTATCTTGCTTGGAACTCTTCCAGCATACTGCTCCTCCATTCAAAGTGTACAGATATCTTGAATTTAACTTGCTATCATCGACATCAGACTGAAAACTTGAGTCCGTGTAGCCTTCAACCTTAAGGCTATTACCTCCATATAGTAAAAGATCCTTAGTCCTTCTCAAGTACTAAAGGATACACTTTACTGCTTTCCAGTGCTCCAAGCCTGGATCCGCCTAATACCTGCTCGTGACACTCAGAGCATGCGCTATATCAGGCCTAAAACATAGCATGACATACATGATAGACCCTATTGATGAGGCATAAGGTATCATATCCATGTTCGTCCTTTCTTTTGGAATCTTTGGGGACATACTCGTAGAAAGCGATATCCCATGTCTCATCGGTATGAGACCTTTCTTGAAATTTTTCATGCCAAACCTTTTGACAATGGTTTCTATATACCTGGACTAGGACAATAACCTTAAGATCAGGCTTATTTCCTTTCCATATCTCATATGATGTAGACACTACCGACTTAGTTGGAACTCTATTTAGAAGTTAAACTGCGGTCTCTAGGGCATATCCCTAGAATAAGATGGGTAGGCCAACAAAACTCATCATGGACCGTACCATATCTAATAGCGTACGATTCCTCCTTCTAAAGACACCAATGAGCTGAGGTGTATAAGGAGGTGTCCATTGGGATAATATCCCATGGTCCTTGAGGAACTGAGTATACTTTATACTTAAGTACTCACCTCCTCGATCTGATCGAAGAGTTTTGATATTCTTTCTAGTCTGGTTCTCCACCTCATTATTATACTATCTGAATATCTCAAAAGCCTCGGACTTGTACTTCATTAAGTGTACATATCCATACCTTGAGAAATCATTAGTAAAGGTAATGAAGTAGGAGTATCCACCGATGGCATGAGTTGACATGGGTCCACATACATCGCTATGTATGAGTTCCAACAACTCAGTGGCTCTCTCTCTAATTCCACTAAATGAAGAGTTGGTCAGTTTTCCACGAAGGCAAGGCTCGTAAGTTGCATATGACACATAGTCGAATGGATCTAGATATCCATCATTTAGCAACTTTTGAATCATTCCCTCATGGATGTGACCTAGCCTATAATGTCATAGGTATACACTGTTCACCTCATCTCGTTTCCTCTTAGACACACTTACATTCATGATATGTGGAGTAGTGTCTAGTATAAACACTTTATGCAATATTCCTCTCGCTAATCTTCCCTCAACTTTGCTAGAATTTACAATAAATTGTAGATGTGATAAGCAATACTAGTATCCAATACCAATGCACTATCACAAAAATCTGACAATTGGAGATTGATTATAAATGTACTTGAAGCTTCTCCGAACTTCTATTTCACCCTCTCTGTAAGGTACTCTTTGTAGTTCCTCTTCCAATGCCCATCTTTACCATAGTGGAAGCACTAGCCTTTGTCCTTTGCTGGGTCTTTTTTAGCAACCTTTGCTTTACCTGGTCTACCCTTACCCTTTCCATTCTTAAGGGATCTTTCTGCTTTCCTTTTCTTTCTGGTCTCATGAATGTAGAGAACTGGCTTCTCTTTCTTAATAGTACTCTCTGCCTCCCTCAACATATTAAGGAGCTCTAGGAGAGTCACCTTAAGTTTGTTCATATTAAAATTTATTATGAACTATGAAAAGGAATCTGGTAGGGACTGAAGCACAATGTCCACACACAAGTTATCCTCTAGGACCATTCCTAGACCTATGAGTTTCTCTATCCACTCAATCATCTTTAGGACATGGTTCTGAACCGGTGTCCCCTTAGTCATCCTAGCGTGGAAGAGGCTCTTGGATATCTCATATCGCTGAGTCCTTCCCAGTTCTTCAAACAATTTACGGACATGTAGGAGAATGGATCTGGTATCCATCTTTTTATATTGTCTCTGTAACTCAGGAGTCATAGAGCCCAACATATAGCACTGAGCAAGAGTGGAGTCATCAATGTACTTCACGTAGCGAGCGATCTCATCCTCGCTTGCCCCTTCTTCTAGCGCAGGCATTACTATATCAAGGACGTACATGATTTTCTCCGTCGTGAAAACAATTCTCAAGTTACAGAGCTAATTCGTATAATTTGGACCAGTGAGGCGGTTGACATCAAGTATGCCACGTAAGGGATTTGAAAGTGACATTTTCTAAAAATAAAGATGCAGCAGAAATGAATAACATGCAGATTTTGCAAGAAATAAACTATCAAGATATGGACTTCTATCTTAATATGCTCCCACTATTTTACTAACGAGTCACACGACACCCTCAGCACGTGAAACGAAAGTCTCCGGCAGACCTCTAGTGGGGATCAGGATCCAATCAGTGTCTTAGTGTAACCTCGAGGGACTCGACCAATCACACTAAGCCTAAAAGGTAGGCAACTCTTGCCGATCACAACTCCTTGTGATTCCCATCCTATTCGACCTCCGAATCACCATGGCCTCGAGGGACTCGACCAACCATGATGCTCGGTTAAGTCAACACATTCATTACAAGATGTGTTTGATTTGATGATATACCCTCGAGGGACTCGACCAAGCATACCATGCCCTCAGGTCACCGATGACATCTCTATGTCGTAAGCAAGATAGCGAATCGCGATATAGGTGAGTCTCGAGGGACTCGACCAACTCAACCTACACCAAGAATCGGTTCCTACTTATAACGATAGAAGGCCACGTGGGTCAATCTAATTGCCTCACGTTTACCGACTTAATATTATCGAGAGAGATGTTTCTATGATTTGGTCTCCTAATATGACATGTCACACATATACATATTTAATATATATCTATATCGCATGTAAATATATATACATATCTAGCATGTGTATAAGCAATCACACCAGATGATCATGGACCACAACCTAATGTGATTAGGCCCGAGCCAGTAGGCCTAATCACTCAAATCAAGATCTATGTGTGCAACGGTGCATCTCCATGCCCTATGATCGTTCATCTCGTCCTCGTTGGTTCCATCAACATCTTGATGCATCTTCATGCATCATGATCATCCGTCTCGTGGGTCCCGTTATCGCATAAACGCTCCCGCTGTGCCTCCTCATGTGATTACAACTTAATCATGGGCACGCAGGCCCGACAATAAACGAGAAATATAATGGAGGCTCGCAGACCTCAATAATAATAATCACAAGTACACACATCACACAGTCCATGATCATCTGTCCACACATCATACATCACATGTATAAATAATCATCATCATGTAGGACTACTATATAATGATAAAAAATAATAATCAACTAAACCTTTTAATTAATTAGTATTTTATGAAATTAGGGACATATAGGGAATTTCTAAATTTATAGGGGTATTTTTATAATTTGGACAAAAGACAGAAATTGGAATTTCTTAAATTTCGAGGGGCAAAACTATCTTTTATCCAGAAAACCCTAATGCCCTACTCCCCTTTGTTGCTACCGCCGCCGCCACCCTGTTAGCGGCGGCCTATGCGGCGGGGCGGGGCACCGCCCCCGTAGGTGGGCACCACCGTGGGTTGGCGCCCCTACGGGTGGCGTTGTCCCCACGAGCGCTGTCCCCGCGGGTGTAGTGCCCCGCCGGGCGGCCACCCTTGCGGGGGGGTTTGCCCTCAGGAGTAGCGGTCGCAAGCGTCTGATACCGGGGAGGGTAAAAATGCAGAATGGATTACCAAATAACACCGATGGAAAATTTGTTCAGATAGAAAATGTCACAGTAGACAAGGAAGAATTGATACCAGAAGCACTAACGAAGCAGCTTAGATAAAAACGAAAACTAGCCCACCACCAAGTTTAAAATCGCAATGGGATACAGAAAGTTCACCACCCAACGGAAATTAAACGAGGATACATAACTAGAAAATAAAAGACTCACCACTCAAGGACGCATCCAAGAGATACAGAGTTTAAGGGGTTCTCTAAGAGCTTCTGCCCAGATATCATCAGTTTCTAAAATCCTTTCTAAGTCCTAAACACCAAAATAAATACTAGTGCATGAAACAACCCTTCATGCATTGGGAATTTCGAAATAAGTGTTTACAGCTACTAACCAACTATTTTAATGCACTCATTGGTAATGAAGAAATGTTCACAGCTGCCAACCAACTCCTTTAATGCATTCCTTTGTCTTGAAGAAAAGCACCTTGAAACAGCTTTAACTTTGTGCAGAGAATATGCTGATGAGCTGTCATATTTGAGTGTGCTGAGATAAAGATTATGAGGCATCATTATTGACTGAAAAAGATACTAGATCATAATCAAGGCTCATATAATCAGATTGTAGTAAATTAGACACTCCCGTGTCAATCTCCCCCGGTTGAATGAGACTTGTCCTCAAGTCTTCGTTTGATTCATCAACATGATTATAAAAAGGACTCAAATCAGCCACATTAAATGTTGGGGATACTCCATAATCTTCAGGTAGCTCTATCTCATAAGCATTTCTGCCAATTCTCTTAAGCACCTTGAATGGACAGCCTTCGGTTTCAATTTTCCAAATTTGCCCGGTGGAAACCTCTCCTTCCTTAGATGAATCCAGACCAAATCACCTGCATTAAACTCCACATGTTTTCTGTGTTTGTTGGCAGTATGCATGTACCTCTCATTTTGCTTCTCAATGGTTGCTTTCACACCCTCATGCAGCTTCTTTATCTGCTTAGCTCTTTCATCAGCATCTCCACTAAATTGCTTTGTTGTAGAATGAGGGATTAAGTCTAAAGGACTAGCAGGATTAGCACCATAAATAACCTCAAAAGGACTCTTACCGATACTATGATGCATAGAACGATTGTAGGCAAACTCAATTTGTGGAAGAATGACATCCCGTTGCTTAATATTCTTGCCAACATAGCTTCTAAGCAAATTTCCCAAGCTTCGGTTTGTTACCTCAGTTTGCCCATCGGTTTGTGGATGATGCGAGCTGCTGAAATTCAAAGAAGTACCCAGCTTCCTCCAAAGAGTTCTCCAAAAATGACTAACAAATTTTGAATCTTGATCAAACACCATAGTTCTTGGAATACCATGCAATTTAACAATCTCCTTAAAATATAAATCAGCAATATGAGATGCATCATTTCATTTATTGCATGGAACAAAGTGAGACATTTTTGAAAATCTGTCAACAACAACTATGATAGAATCCTTGTTCCTTTGAGTTCTTGGCAGTCCCAAAATGAAATCAAGACTCACATCCTCCCAGGGAGCATTTGGCACTGGCAATGGAGTGTACAAACTAGAATTTTGAGTTCTTGTTTTTGCCAAATGACACACTCGACATTGCTTTACATGTCTTTCCACATCTCTAAATATCTTAGGCCAATAGAAGTTTGATTGAATAAGAGCTAAAGTTTTATCTCTACCGAAATGTCCACCCAAAACACCACCATGAGCTTCAGCCAGAATTACTTGTCTCAAAGAACAAGATGGAACACATAAAGCATTAGCTCGAAAAAGAAAACCATCAAAGATCGAAAATTGTTGAAAGGAACCTGATTTGCAATTCTGCCATATTGAGCCGAAATCCACATCATTCTCATAGAGATCTTTGAACGTCTCAAATCCAACAACTTTGACTTCCATTGCTGATAATAAAGAATGCTTTCTACTCAATGCATCAGCAACCACATTTTGAACACCAGATTTGTGCTTAATTGTAAAGTTATAAGATTGCAAAAACTCCACCCAAGCTGCATGCCTCTTGTTTAGCTTGTGTTGGTGATTTATGAACTTTAATGCTTCATGATCTAAATATAGCACAAATAGCTTGGCAAGAAGGTACTGACTCCAATGAGATAAAGCTCGATATATGGCATAGAACTCCTTATCATAGGTAGAGTATTTTCTTTTTGTATCATTCAGCTTTTCACTAAAAAATGCAATCGGTTTTTTGTCTTGACTCAAAACAGCACCAATTCCCACATTAGATGCATCACATTCAACCTCAAACACATTGTCAAAATTTGGTAGAACTAAGATAGGAGCTTCGGTCACCTTTCTTTTTAAAAGCTCAAAAGCATCATTAGCCTCATTAGTCCATTTGAATTTATCACATTTCAGACATTCGGTGATTGGAGCGACAATAGAGATAAAACTCTTGATGAATCTTCTATAAAAAGATGTTAAGCCATGGAAACTCCTCACATCATGTAATGAAGCAGGTGTTGGCCAATTGAGAATAGCTTCAACCTTACTTTGATCCATCATGATTCCATCTTTTGAAACAACATACCCCAAAAACACTACACTAGAAGTAAAGAAATCACATTTCTTTAGATTAGCATAAAGTTTTTGCTGCCTCAAAATAAGAAAGATCTCTTTCAGATGACTCATATGCTCCTCTTCACTCTTGCTGTACACCAATATATCGTCAAAATAAACTACAACAAATATTCCAATGCATGGCTTAAGTATGTGATTCATAAATCTCATGAATGTGCTAGGAGCATTAGATAGTTCAAATGGCATAACCAACCATTCATATAAGCCTTCTCTAGTTTTAAACGCTATTTTCCACTCATCTTCGGGCCTCATTCTTATTTGGTGATAGCCACTCCTCAAATCAATTTTAGAGAAAATATAAGCACCACACAATTGATCAAGTAAATCATCTAACCTTGGAATAGGAAAGCGATAGTCTACTGTGATTTTGTTGATGGTTCGACTGTCCACGCACATTCTCCAAGAACCATCTTTCTTAGGCACCAACAAGGCTGGAACTGCACAAGGACTCATGCTCTCCCGAATTAACCCCTTTTTCACTAATTCATCAACTTGCCTTTGAAGTTCTTCATGTTCTTTAGGACTCATTCTGTACGCAGCCTTATTAGTAGAACAGCCCCCGGAATAAGATCAATGTGATGTTGAATGTCTCTCAAAGGTGGAAGGCCATGTGGAATCTCTTCCGGTATAACATCTTGAAATTCTTCTAGGGTTGGTTGCATGATTTTCGGTGTCTCCTTATGTTGTTCGTTCTCCTCTACTACCATTAGGGCCAAAACATGACCGCCCTTGTCCAATTCATATCTGCATTCTCTATAAGAAATAAAAGCACTAAGTTCCTTCTTTGGCGCACTGATTTCGGAAGGTTGTAATGGAGCTAAGATAATCTTCTTTTCATTCACTTTAAAAGAATAAGTATGTTTATAACCATCATACAACACTCTTCTATCATAATGCCAAGGTCTTCCCAATAGTAAATGACAAGCATCCAAAGGGGCAACATCACACCACACTTTATCTTTATAATACTTGCCAATAGAAAATGAAACTAAACATCTTTTAGTTACCTTGATGTCATTTCCTTTTTGCAACCAACATAATTGGTATGGATGTGGAAGAGGGATCTCGTATCCAACTTCAGCTTCTGCACCATCTCCAAAGAAACCACGTTCTCAAAACTGCCACTGTCGATGATCACCAAGCACACCTTGCCAAGAGAAGTGCATTTAGTGTGAAACTCATTTTTTCTCACCCAACTTTCATCGTCGGCCACATATGACACTTGTAAACTACGTTGCAATACAATAGACAAACCATGATCAGCATAAGTAATCTCTTCCTCATCATCATCGTATTTTGGTTCGTCGTCAGCTTCATCTTCGCCTCCATCACTATGATCTTCAACCAAAGTTACAATCCTCCTATTTGGACAATCCGAAGCAATATGCCCAAAACCATGACATTTGAAGCATTTTCGGCCACTTGGGGTAGAAGAATTAGGTGTTTTTTTGTTGCCAGCAGACTCTTCACCCTTTTCTTGCACCTTCGATATCACCTTGCTTTGGACAGTAGGTTTGGAACTTCCTTCTTTTGTGTAGCCTTCTTTTGAGCCATACCGAAAACTCTTTTCAAACTTCTGTTGCTTTTCAACTTTTAATGCCAGCTTGCTCACATCATTTAAAGACCAATATGACTGTAGCTGAACAACTTTAGCAATCTCATACTTCAGACCTCCTAAGTATCTTGCAATTGTTTGCTCTTCTGGTTCCACAAGCTCTCCTTTTAACATCAAATTATCAAATTCTGTAGTGTACTCCTCCACACTAAGATCTTTTTGCTTAAAATCATGTATTTTGAGAAAGGTCTCTTGTCTATAATTATCAGGTAAATATTTTCCCTTTAGCTCCCTTTTCATTTTCTCTCATGTAACGATCTTACTCTTCCCCTCATGTTCTCTTTGTTTCTTCATATTTTCCCATCAAAAAGATGCATTCCGCCTGAGTTTGAGTGCCACAAGTTTGACTTTCTTTTGTTCTGGTGGTTCATGAAAATCGAAGATTCTTTCTACTGTATTAAGCCAATCGATAAAGTCATCAACATTTATTTTCCCTTCAAATTATGGAATATCAAATCTGGGATTATATTTATTCTGCCACTCGTCTTGGACTTCATTTCTTCTCCGACATCTTCTTGACTCCCTTGGAAGATGAGGTGTTTCATCATCAGAAGTAAACTCTCGAGCATCATTTCCATGCTGGTTGTGTCTACTTTGAAGTTCGTCGATTATTTCATTTTTTTCTTGTAGGCTACGCAGATATTTTTGTAGCTGCAGCCTCAACGACTCAGCGTCATCTCCATGGTCGCTACCTTCACCAACTACACCTTTTCCATTCCTCCTTGTCATGATCTCTAGCCTTTAGCTCTGATACCAAATTGATACCGGGGAGGGTAAAAATGCAGAATGGATTTCCAAATAACACCGATGGAAAATTTGTTCAGATAGAAAATGTCACAATAGACAAGGAAGAACTGATACCAAAAGCACTAACGAAGCAGCTTAGATAAAAACGAAAAGTAGCTCACCACCAAGTTTAAAATCGCAATGGGATATAGAAAGTTCACCACCCAACGGAAATTAAACGAGGATATAGAACTAGAAAATAAAAGACTCACCACTCAAGGACGCATCCAAGAGATACAAAGTTTAAGGGGTTATCTAAGAGCTTATGCCTAGATAACATCAGTTTCTAAAATCCTTTCTAAGTCCTAAACACCAAAATAAATACTAGTGCATGAAACAACCCTTCATGCATAGGGAATTTTGAAATTAAGTGTTTACAGCTACTAACCAACTATTTTAATGCACTCATTGGTAATGAAGAAATGTTCACAACTGCCAACCAACTCCTTTAATGCATTCCTTTGTCTTGAAGAAAAGCACCTTGAAACAGCTTTAACTTTGTGCAGAGAATATGCTGATGAGCTGTCATATATGAGTGTGCTGAGATAAAGATTATGAGGCATCATTATTGACTGAAAAAGATACTAGATCATAATCAAGGCTCATATAATCAGATTGTAGTAAATTAGACACTCCCGTGTCAGCGTCGTTGCCCTGTGGCGCCTCAGCCCGCGGGCGCTACGGCCGCAGGCACCTCGCCCCGCGGTGCCTCTGCACGCGGGTCCAGCACCCGCAGGCGTCACCCTTGGGTACGGGCACAGTGCCTGCACGTAGGTGGCCGCCTTGCTTGTAGCCTTGCCTGCCGGCGCTGTGTGGCAACGACCGCGGGTGGGACACCCACGAGCTGCCAACCCCACCGGCTGCAAGCCTACTGCAAGCAGGCCGTCAGTTGGCTGTTGTAGGCGCAGCCCCTATGCTTCCTGCCTACGGATGCGTTGCACGTAGATCAAGGGCAGCAACTGTTGCTGCCCTTTCTCGCTTTTGCATCAACGTCTTTGACATCAAAAGTTTCTTCAAAACAAAACATATGTAGTTCAAAGCCAATCTGTCGCACAAACAACCTGGCTCTGATACCACTATTGGGAAATCTTGAGGGCGACATCACATGCGTAGCGGAAGAACAAGAAAACAAAATCCCCGATTCCCAAAGAGATGTTCATTGTCGTGCGAAGATTGGTGCGCAAAATCCGTGAAACTTAAAATTGCGTATAGAGTAGATTGTGTTACCTAGGGAGATCGTATATCTCTATTTCCTTGCATATCCTTAGGAGAGGGTGAAGAAGGTCAAGCAATCGCATCTTGAGCGGTGATCTACACAGTAGGGCTGCGATGATGCTCTTCAAAACTCCAGGCCTACTCTGAGGTAGAGAGGGGGAGGAGAATAGGAGAGGCAAGCAAAGGCTCTAGCCTATGAGGCTCTGAATCCCTCCTATTTATAGAGGTCCCCTGTCAAACCCTAATGGGTCCTCCCCTAGTGGGTATTGGATCTGCATCCAATAAGACAAGGGCTCCGTCGGATATCTCATATCCGAACCTCTACTCATCGCAATGCCTACCATATATGTGTGACCCTCTAGGCCCAATATCGAGCTGGCCGTGAGTCATACCTGTCAGAACTCCTTCTAACTTAATGAATTATTATCTCTGTAATAATTCACTTAACTCATCGACTACAGACATACTAGGCCACTACGCTATAGTCCCCAAACGATATAGGGGAATCCAATCTATTGGACCTGTCTATCCTCAATTACCGTGTACCTATAATCCCTCATCCATCTAATATCCCAGAGACCGTATATCGAGCATGGTGCTGTCGGACCCATACGATTTCTACTCGAGTCTCGCTCTAATGGATTCTCTCGGAGAACTCTTTCTCTCTCAACCCGAATGGCCTTGGCTAGGGATTTTTCTGAGCAAGAATACATGGGATATTCCTCTCATGATGCTGAGAGTGGTTGATCCTCTATCGACACTCAATAGCCCTTGTAAGGTCGACTACCACTCCCAATTACCAGCTGTACTAGATCTGGGATAACCAAACCTATAAATCTGGTATTAAAGAGTGGAGCACTCATACAGGACCTCCTTGGTGTCTCAAGTCTAAGGACCAGATATACCACTAGGACTACAGAATCGCTATCTGACAATAATGCATCATCAACCATCTAGTATTTCGTAAGCAGATCAATTAGTGAACTCATTCTCCAATGAG
Source organism: Musa acuminata AAA Group (assembly GCF_036884655.1). Taxonomy (NCBI): domain Eukaryota; kingdom Viridiplantae; phylum Streptophyta; class Magnoliopsida; order Zingiberales; family Musaceae; genus Musa; species Musa acuminata. The sequence goes on along the minus strand of NC_088347.1, from coordinate 12,365,118 downwards.
CACCTGTACTATATCCCTAGTGTCCCTACACGAGCAGCTATGAGACCAGCTGCATCCATCATATGGACGGGTATATAACATACCAGTCTGTCCGGTTATCATGATGTCCCTCTCGAGTAACCTATGACCGGGATTATTTAGGATATGTGTTTAAAGGTGAATCGATCTCATTATCGTGATCTCATCACGATCCAATTCCCATTGCACAAATCCAAGGACATCATAATATATATATACATATATGCAATAGTTATAAAGTGATATACGTCAAAATATAATAAGCAAAAGGATTCTGTATCAAGTCATAAGTGTCATCACTCACGTGATTGGCTTGTTGGGCACCTATGACTAGCACAACTATCCTTTTACACCCCATTTCTTCTTTTCATAAGTTTAGGAGACAACCTTTTACAACATTCTTTTACAAGGTATCCCTCACACACCTTCCTTAGAACTCTCTCTAAGTTTTAGGAGGAGAGAACTCAACTTTCTAATTAGGTTTAAAACTTTAGAATCACAGAGTTTTACTTAATATTTTTTGCTACTCCTTGCAGGAATAGCTGGGGTATTTATAGACCCCAAATGGCTTCAAAATTGAAGCCAAGAAAGGTCTCATCTCGGGTTTCCTAAGTCCTAGCAATACCATCGCTTGTGTTGGGCGGTACTACCGCCTACAGCATTGACACTGGGTGGTACCACTGCCCAGTCTAGTGGTACCACCACCTGACACACTGTCACTGGATGGTACCATCGCCTAGTCTGGAGGTACCACCGCCTGACAGCCTCGGAGACCGAGTTTTTCGAGTTTTCCAACTCACAAGCTGTTCTACCGCCTATTCTAGCGGTGCCACCGCTTGTCCAACATTTGGGTCATTGAATGGGCCTAACAATGAGCTTAAATCACTCTCAATTTAGGCCCAATTGGCCCCTAATTGAGTTGGCCCAATTCTAACCCAATTAGTGCTAACTATAAATTTTAAGACATACACTAAGCTAAATAAGTCCGTTAGTCTAAGTTTCTTCCGACGAGCTTCCGACAAACTTCCGACGATCTCTTAGCAATATTCCAACAGACTCCTGGCAAACTCCTAGACTTCATGATGATCTTCTTAGCGAGTTTCGACGAGCTTGTTTGGCAAGCTCCAAGATTTCTCGATCAATTTCGGCAAAACTTTTGATGAATGTCCAGACTTTTGACGAATGTCTGGACTTCCGATGAACTCTCAAACTCCCAATAAAATCTCGTTCTTGACTCTAGGACTTCATTTTGCTTTATGCCTTGCTATCATAGTTAATCCTAAACACTTAAAACTTACTTTGATCTAAACAATTATTATAAAGCTTGAATCAAAGTTGTTTGACATGTCATTGGTTCATCGATGCTTCATTTGATTATTCGGCTCATCGGCCTCTCTTGCGGTCTATTGCCCAATCGGCTAGTTGACCATAACAACTCCGATTTTCTTGGCATAATGTTCATTATTCTTGGCTCGATGCCCGAATCCATGGCCCGAAGCCTTTTGTCGATACGTCGACCAATCCTTGGCTCGACGTCCAATCTTCTGATATATTTTTCTCCGACCCAACATGATTCTTCCTACTTTAATTGTCTCTCCTTGATCGAAGCTTCCTGCATCACTCAAAACGTAGATCAAATCATAAATACTATCAATTGGTTTCATCATCAAAATCTGAGATTCAACAAAATTTTCTTAACACTCCAAAATCCTAAATATGAGAGGTTCTTTAAACATTTACAAAATTCCTAAGTTCATATTTACTATCAACATTCCATTAGACACCAAGTGTACTTATACAACAAAAATATATCATCCACAAAAGGTTTGCCCAAAGTCTTCTAGATTTCTACAGCCTCAGCCCAATTTAAACATTCTAGCAAGCGACAAGCTATCTTGAAAATTTTCTATAGCAACAGAGTGAGCATATAGAGCTCAATAAGTGACTAACATATCCATGGTAAAAGAGGATAGTTTTTAAGCAAATAAAGTATCAAATACAAGATAGGGATACAAGAGTTCATAGATAGCCACTCAATGAATGCAGAATTACAATGTTATTTCACTCGAAGCATGTTTTGTTCATAACAAGAGAGGAAAGACTAATTAGAGCAAATCATTGGTGTAAAGACTAATTAGCGAAAGAAATGTTTTGAAACATATCAATGACATAAGAAACATTTCAAATCATATCAATGGTGGATGAAATATTTTAGAGCATATCAATGTCATATGAAATATTTCAAAATATATCAATGGCATATGAAACATTTCGGAGCATATCAATGGTGGATGAAATGTTACGGAGCATATCAATGGTATATAAAGCATTTCAGAGCATATCAAGGATGTATGAAAAGTTTCGGAGCATATTAATAACAAATGAAACATTTTGGAACATATCAATGACGTATGAAATTTTACGGAGCATATCAATGACATATGAATCATTTCAGAATATATTAATAGCAGATGATATGCTTCGGAATATACTAATGGCATATGAAGCATTTTGGAGTATATCAATGGTATAGGAAGCATTTTGGGGCATATCAATAGCATACGAAATGTTTGGGAGCATATCAACAATAAGTGAAATATTTTGGAACATATCAACGATGTATGAAATGTTTCAGAGCATATCAAAACCATATGAAACATTTTCAAGCATATCAAGGACGTATAAAATGTTTCAGAGTATATTAATAATAAATGAAATATTTCAGAATATATCAATGAACAAATACGAAACAGAAGCTAAAACGTCGCATATGATGTTGCATACATTTCATTCTTATCCAAAGCACATATAGAAGCACATAAACAAAGCTTTGGATATCATGTCAAACACATAGATGGTAAAGTGGGATTATAACATAATATGATCTATCCATTTCTGAATGACTACCAAACATAATCTAGAGCATCATGGGCTCTAAGCACATACTTTTTACCATTTCTAGCAAAGGTCCAAATAATCCCTTTACTATTTTTAGCAAAGATTCACATTATCCCACAAACACCAGAGTATAAAAGGGTATTGTAAAAAATAAAATTAGGATATATTGAAAACACATGTGGAACAACGGAATGCATGCCTATACGAAACATTATGATACAAACATAAAGTTTACATAACCGATTCAGGTATGCAAATACTTGTAGGATAAGAGTATATAGGAATTCAAAAAAAAATATAAAGCTCAACTAAAGTAACGATTTGTGTTGAAATCAGTTTCCAAATAGATGAAACAAGAATAGGCGAAATCGATCAAAGCTCGATTCTCATATAATTTGAGAGGCACATTGCATAAATTATTTAGATAACAAATTATGCTCTAATTTGCACAAAGTAGGGGTGATTCGAAATATGTATCAATCTAGTTTTAGATAAATCATGTTTAGTATGAATATGAGTCTCCAACAAGGAGTTATAAATAATTTTGTAACTAAAGGTCAGAGAACATTATCTCTATTTTGTAAAATTTATAGAGTTAATTAGAATAGATGATTCAATAGGAATTAATCCTCCAAATCATATATGCACAGAAAGATCTATGAGTTTAGATTCCAATAAATTATGTTTTACATAAAGTTGAGTTTCCAACATAGAGTTATAAGTAAGAGAGTACTTAAAGGTCAAAATCGATAATCTCTGTTTTACAGATTTAATAGGGTAAATTGAAATAACAATTTCGATATGTAAATAGAATATGAAATGTTTCAGAGCAAATCAAAGGCATATGAAATATTTTAGAGCATATCAAGGACATATGAAATGTTTCAGAGCATATCAATAATAAATAAAATATTTCAGAACATATCAATGAACAAATATGAAACAAAAGCTCAAACGTCGCACATGACATTGCATACATTTTATTCTTATCCAAAACAAATATAGAAGTACATAAGAAAAGCTATGAATATTTTGTCAAACACATAGATAGTGAAATGGGCTCATAACATAATATGGTCCATCCATTTCTGAATGACTATATCAAACATAATCTAGAGCATCGCGAGCTCTTAGCATATACCCTTTACCATTTCTAGCAAAGGTCCAAATAATCCCTTTACTATTTCTAGCAAAGGTTCACATTTTCTCGCAAATATCAGAGTACAAAAGGGTATTGTAAACAATAAAATTGGGACATAACAGAAACATATACGGAACAACGGAATGCATGTGCCTATATGAAACATTATGATATAAACATGAAGTTTACATAACCGATTCAGGTATACAAATACTTGTAGGACAAGAGTATCTAGGAATTCAAAGTAAAAATATAAATCTCAACTAAAGTAAGGATTAGCTTAAATCAGTTTTCAAAGAGACAAAACAAGAATAGATGAAATCGATCAAAGCTTGATTCTAGTAGAATTTGAGAGGCACATTGCATAAATTATTTGGATAACCAATTATGCTCCAATTTACACAAAGTAGGGGTTATTTTGAAGATATATCAATCTAGTTTTAGATAAATCATGTTTAATATGAATAGGATTCTCCAACAAAGAGTTATAAATAATTTAGTAAACAAAGGTCAGTGAACATTATCTTTGTTTTGTAGAATTCATAGAGTTGATTAGAATAAATGACTCAACAAGAATTAATACTCCAAATTATTCAAAATATTTATGCAAAGAAATATTTATGAGTTTAGATTCCAATAAATCATGCTTTATATAAACTAGAGTTTTCAACATATATAAGTAAGAGAGTACTGAAAGGTTAAAACCAACGGTCTCTGTTTTACATATTTCATAGGGTCAATTGAAATAACGGTTTCAATAGGTAAATAGACTTTAAATTTATTAATCTTAATATCAAAAGAAAGAGCTACAAGTCTATTTTCGGTTGAATTTAGTTTTTACAAAATCAAGATTCATACAAATATGTCAAATCTTGAAATATTATTCCCAAACAACAAAAATATCAAGTATGAAGCCAAAATCTTCCAAAGTTTTTAGAAATAAGATGAAATCATATATCAATATTTCTGTAGGAAGGGGTTAAAATACTTGCCTTAGAAAAAATTTGAATCTCAAATGTGTGGAATTGATGCAAAATCTCAAGCCAAAGCAAAGCTTTTTCTTCTCCTTCTTCTACTTCAATTCCTCTTCCCATCTCTTCTCAAACCCACGTTGGCTAGAGCTCTTAAGTTTTCCTTTAATCTCTCATCTAATTACTTAGGTTTGGCTAACACAAGGATTACAAGGTGGTAAGCATGCATGAAAGAAGCCTATGTGTCCTCCTTAGATTAAATATAGTTGGCACCAACCTTAGGTTAGCTAGTGACACATGTCCACCATTTTTCTTTTTCTAAACCTAATAGGAATCTTTCATAAATCATATCATATTTCTAATATTTATATTTAAGTCCTTATATTACAAATAGGCCCATACAAAATTTGTAAAAATGAGGGATGTTACATAGACAAACTTCTAAATACTAGGAAGAAGTGATCCTAAATCCTAAGAGAGTTTCCCAATTATTTCTCAAGTATATTTCCCCCTTTTTCAACTCAATTTCATGCTAAAATCTTACTACTCCATGCAGGAATGGCTTCAAAATTAGAGCCAAAAAAGGTCTCACTTGAGTTTCCCGGGTCTTGCCGGTGCTATCATCTATACTAGGCAATACCACCACCTGCAGCACTGACATTGAGTGGTACTACCACCCAGTCTAGTAGTACCACCACCTAGGAGACTTTGTTTAGATGGTACCACCGCCTAGACCAATGGTACCACCGCTTGACAGTCTTAGAGACTGAGTCTGGGTGGTATCACCGCCCGACATAGTCTCGGTCACGGTGCCATGACGGTTCCTCTTGTTGGGTAATTGCTTGAGCCTTTGACTTTGCCTAGCATAGCCCAAACTTGGGCCCAATTGGCCCCTAATTGAGTTGGCCCAATTCTAACCCAATTACGCCTAAAATCTACTTTAATCTAGATAATTATTACAAAGCAAAATCAAATGTTGTCCGATATGTCATTGGTTCATTGACACCTCATCCGATTCTTTATTGCATCGTCCTTTCTTATAGCCTAATGCCCAATCGACCAGTTGACCTTCGTAACTCCGATTTCCTTGGCATAATTTTTGCTCTTCTTGGCCCGATGCCCAATCCCATGGCCCGAGGCCTTCTATCGATACTATTGAATCTCGTATTTTGATGATGAAACCACTTGATAGGTGTTTATGATTTAATATGTGTTTTGAGTGATGTAGGATGCTTCGATCAGGATGAGATAATTAAAGCAGGAAAATCATGTTGTGCCGGAGGAACATGTTAGAAGATTGGACGTCGGGCCAATGGATCGGTCGACGTATCGACAGAAGGCTTCGGGCCATGGATTTGGGCATCGGGCTAAGAAGAGCGGGTATTGCACTAAGGATATCGAAGTTGCGGAGTCAACTAGCTGATTGGGGAATAGGGCGTAAGAGAGGATGATGCGCCGAAGAATCGGAGGAAGCGTCGAGGGACCAATGACATGCCGAACAACTTGATTAATTGCTTAGTAGTAATTGTCTATATCAAACTTTTGTTTTACATATGCAGGGTTAACTATGATAGCTTGAAGACATAAAGCAAGTCTACCGGAGTCAAGTTCGATGGGTGTTCGAGAGTCCGAAGATTCGTCGGAGATGCTGCCGGAACTAACTGAGAAGAAATCGGGGACTTGTCAGAGTTTTCGAAAGTACGCCGAAGAGATCATCGGAGGTTCACGGAGATCACCGAGAAGGCTTGGCTACTCGCTGAACTCGCCACAAGATTGGGAGCCTACTGGGAGTCCGTCGGAAGAAATCCGAGGGTGTATCGGAAGTCCGCTGGAAGATTGCCGGAAAGCTCACCAGAAGGAGACTCGACATTTGGCGGTTGAAAACTTACTTAGGACTATATTTTCAGTTGCATAGTTTACATGTAATTAGGGTTAGAATTAAGGGATAATCCTATATCCTAGTTAGGGGCCAATTGGGCCCAATATTACCTAGTTTGTTCTAGATTTGAAACCCATATAGTGACCTGTAGGATCGGGCGGTGGCACTGTCGGACGGGGTGGTGGCACCGCCTAGAACTCGAGGATCGGGCGGTGGTACCGCTGGACTGGGCGGTGGCATCGCCCAGCACCAGAGAGGTCCGACGGTGGCACCGCCAATACACTGTCAGTGTTAGACATTGACAGGCGGTGGCACCGCCACTAATAGGCGGTGGCACCGCTAGCATCGGGAACCCAAGAGAATTCAAAATTTGAATCCTCTTTGGGTCTATAAATACCCCTCAATTCTCAACAGAGAATATAACTTTTTGAGTAGCAATAGATTAAGACAAAAGCCTCTGTAAAGTTTTTAGCAAGCCTTATTTTCAATTGCTTAGAGTGTTCACCTCCTTCCTTTTCGTTAAAAATTTGTAAGACTGTGAACCACTTGTAAAAATTGTAACAAGGGCATTTGTCCTTCCCCTTCAAAGTGATTTGCTAGTGGAAGTTGGGAGTCTTATTGAAGAAGGCTTCGCAAGTGGATGTAGGTCATTTGACCGAACCACTTTAAATTGGTGTGTTCTTTGAATGTGTGAGTTCTTACCTTTCTAAAATTGTTAATTACATTACAGCAAGCTTTCGTTTTCATCTTCTCACTTTACTCAAGTTATTTTCGAATCGAAATCTCCTCGCATTTACGAATTCGATTTCAAACTTACAAGTTTTAATCCGCTGCACTAATTCACCCCCCCCCCCTCTTAGTGCCACTCCGATCTTAACAATTGGTATTAGAGCCACGGTTTTCTACTTTGGTTTAACACTCAAATAGAAATGACTCTTTACGGCTTTCAAGAGGGTCACTCTCTCATTCGTCCTCCATTTTTCAATGGGACAAACTACACTTATTGGAAAACTCGAATGAGAGTTTTTTTACTTTCGTGGAATCTCGAGCTTTGGAATATTGTCGAAAATGGATTTCAAAAATCTTCTCTTCCGATAAGCAAAGGGGATGAATCGGAGAAGAAAGTTTTGCTTTAAATACAAATGCTATGAATGCCTTATATTGTGCACTTGACAAAAATGAATTTAATCGTGTTTCGATTTGTGATTCGGCTTTTGATATTTGGAGAACTCTTGATGTCACTCATGAAGGCACTAGCCAAGTGAAAGAGTCCAAAATCAATATTCTTGTGCACTCTTATAAACTTTTCCGAATGAAACCAAGTGAGTCAATTGGAGACATGTACACCCGTTTCACGGATGTCATCAATAGACTCAAAACTCTTGATAAAAGTTTTTCTAACTTTGAACTAGTAAATAAAATCTTAAGATCCCTTCCAAAAAGTTGGGATCCAAAAGTTACAGCCATTCAAGAGGCCAAGGACCTCAAGACATTTCCTCTCGAAGAACTAATTGGGTCTTTAATGACCTACGAAATGAATAATGTGACAAAAAGGGAACTCGAGAACAATCTTCCGAAGGACAAGAAGGATTTGGGACATAGAACACATGAAGATCACTCGAGCATACGCTCAAGTGATGGTGAACTTAAACCAAGGTTCGCCGTACCGTACCGTACCGGCGTTTCGACCCGGGCTCGGTACCGGTATGGTACGGTATACCACTCGGTACACCCAAGTATACCGAGCGGTACACTCACGTGTACCGAGCACTGTACACTGCTACTGTGCTACTGTACACTGCTACAGTATTACTGTACACTGCTATAGTGTTACTGTACACTACTACAGTGTTACTGTACACTGCTACAGTACTCGGTAAGGTACGGGGCGGTCCGCGTACCGCTGGCCTGTCGGACCAGTACGTACCGCCTGTACCGGGCGGTACAGTCCGGTACGGCAAACCTTGACTTAAACTACAAATGAAACAAAAATTAAAAAGCAAAAAGAATGGAACTACTTGCTTTGAATGTAAGAAGAATAAAAATTAGGATGAATTGAGCTCCTCCGAAGACGAGGAGAAAATCAAGAAAGGTAATGTGGCAAACTATGCCTCAACGACATTAAATGATGAGGTAATCGAAATCTCCTTAATTTATTTTGAAATTACTTGATGTTTTCCATGATGTATTTTATTTTTCTTTTTTTTAATAATTATTTTTCTTGAAAATTGCATGTTTTATGTTAATGGAATAAAATGCTAGATTTAAATCTAATGATCATATATATGTTTTTTTTAAGAAGAAAAAATGTGTATCTTGATTATTTTCGATTTTGATTGAAATATTGCTTGATGTATTAATGAAAATATTAAGAAGTTTAATATCATGCTTAATAATGATGCATGGCTTTTGAATGGAAGGCTTGATGATCTTTTTCAAACCTTGTCTTTGGTTGTCAAACATGATGTATGGTTTTGACTTAAGAACAAAATTTGAGCATGCTAATATAAAGTCAATCACATAAATTAAAACTAAAGAAGTTTTAGTTATCTATAAGAATTATTCAAAATTATGTTCAATGAAACCAATGCAAAATGATGGAATGAAAATATTGAAATTTTGATACTATGATTTGATGATTTTACGCATGAGATTGTAAAGTTATACATAATAATTTTTGTGGTTTATTGATCTTGATGGTTTTTATGACAAAATTCATTTTTCAATCCTAAATGTTGATGCATATATTTATCTAGCATAAATGAAATAAATTACATGAATTTAAATAACTAGAAAGAGAAAAGCATTGTTCTTGAAAATTTGTTTTTCTCTATCTTATTGATTTATATGAATCTCTTGAAAATAATTTTGATTTGATGATTTAAATTTGAAATGAGTTATATAAAAATCATGATGTTGATTTGACAAATTGAATGAGTTGAAACGAATGATGATTTTTCTCTTGAATATAACTTGTAATATTTTTTTATAAATTATCATCTTGATTTCTCGATACATTAAATTTTTCCATGAATCAAAATTCTTTCATGATGTGATTCTTCTTGGTATTCACTAAAAATGATTTATTCAAATTAACCTATGCTACTCGACATCTTGATAATTTATGACTTGAATTTTAGTATGTAAAATTTCTTGCATTCATGAAATGTATATTTTATCACAAAAATTCTCTTGATATTTTGAATAATGTATGAAATACAAATGAGACGTTAATGATCATGCATGATCGGATATAATGAACTTTGACATTTAGATACCATCATTTGAAAAGCTATGATCATGTTGCCAAAATGATGTATCATGAATGCTTGAATATCATGTATATTATGCTCATAATGATGATTGAGTTATTTGTATTATGTATGAAAAATGAAAGATATAGTTTTGAAATTGTGCATGTTCGAATTTGAAAATATGATGATGCATAATGATGAAATTGTGTAATGAAAATATTAAACATTTTGAAACCATGTTTTAGTGTTATGCATAATTATCATGCTTAATAAATTTCGAAATTACACATGATGAATCTTGTGATTTACGGATTATTGATTTTTATCATAATGAAAGTGCCTTATTGATCTTTGTTGTATTAAATCTTATACTTTCGGTTTTAAACATGATACATGTTTTTATTTGGCACAAATGAAACAAAATCATATGTTTTGAAACAACCAAAAAGAGGAAAACATTCTTTTTGAAAATTATTTTGCTCTATCTTATTGATTTTGATGAATCCATTTGTATCATTTTTGTGAATATCTTGGATTTTGATAATGATTTTGATGATTTAAATTTGAATAAATTTTTATCAAAATTATGATCCTGATCTCTTGAAATTTATACAATGAAATCCTTTATGAATCAAGATTTCTTACTCCTTATTCTCTTACATTTTGAGAAAATTTTCAAAATGAATCATAAGAGTTCCTATGTATGAATTGAAATATTTTTCTCCTACGTTTCCTTTTGTGATTTACTAAAGAGAATATTTCTTTTTAAAATTCTTGACTTCAAATTTTATTTGAAAATATCTTATTATTTGATCTCTTAAGATCTCTCTTTGAATATTTAAAGAGGAGCATTTTCAAGATGAATCATGATTTTGATGATTGAATATTTGATATGCATGAATTGAGATCTTGCTCTCCTACTATTTTTTTTCTATTCACCAAAAAGAAGACTAGTTCTAATAAACCATGATATGCTATATGAATTTTATTGCATTCATAAAGTATTATCTCATCACCAATTTTTGTTTATATTCCTTTATGTAATGATGTGAATGTATGAAACACTTATGATATAATTTTTTATACAATTCCATGTATTCATGAAATATTTATCTCATCACCCAATTAATTTCTTTTGATACTACTAATGTGATGAAATGAAATTATGCATGAAATACAAATGGGGAGAAGTTTTAATCATGCATGATAGGATGCAATTTGTTAAATTAATAGCATCTTGATTTGAAACATTTATGATTTGAAATTATGCATGCAATTGCTTTTTATTGTGATGATATATGCATATAATGTGTATCATGAATGCTCTAAATGAGGAATGCTTGGTATCATGATCAAAATATTGATAAATGCTATGATTTATTACCAAAATGATGTATCATGTATGATATGCCCATAGTGATTAATTTATTTATATAATGCATGAAGTAAGGATACAAATGTAAAGTTTTGAAGTTGTGCATATTTTAATTTGAAAATATAATGATGCACAAATAAGATTGATACTTACCTTTGTCATGATTTAGAAACCGATGTAAAGGGTCTTCCCTTCTTTTTGACAATGACAATGGGGGAGATAGCTAACTTGCACAAGACAAGAGAAGCAAAAAAACTGCAAATGTGTATATCGCAAAAAGGGGCAAAACTTATTAGTTTGCTCATCTCAAAAGCAAGAAATGCTATCTTGTAATCTCAAGAAAAAGTGCTATCTTGCAAATCTCGAAGAAGCAATATGTGTCAAGTTACATATTTTGAAAAGAGACAAAATAGTCCATCTTGCACATCTTTTTGCTAACTTTTTATGTGTAAAAGTTGATAACTTGCATACTATAAATTTGCATACCAAATGTGCAATCTTGTCTATCTCAAGAAGCAAAACATGCTAACTTGCATATCTAGCAAACTTGCGTATTTCAAGAAGCAAGGGATGCTTTCTTGAACATCTTAAAACTGCTAGCTTGCATGTTCTAAAAATGTTGTAAAATTTGCTAGCTTGTATGTTGTAGAAATTGCTATCATACTACCTTGCATATCTATGATGATAGCAAAATTGCATGATGATAAAACTAGGAGATTATATTAATTATGCAATGTGTTGAACTTGGATATTTCAAAAACTTGCAACTTGCACATTGCAATAGGAAACAAGAATCATGAGCTTACACAAGAAAGCTATTTTGCATTTGCTTTCAAAATTTTTGCTAGCTTGCATGTAGCAAAACTTGCATATCATAAAAATTACTAGCTTGTAGTCTAAAGAGAAGCAAATAGTTGCTATCTCAAGAAAAGCAAACATGCTAAACTTGCACATCTTTAATTGCTAGATTGCATGATGATAAAATTTAACACTATATTTTTTCATGCAATGTATTGAACTTTATATCTCAAACACATAGAAAGTGACAATTCTCCTTTTTGTTGATGACAAAGGGGGAGAAGTATGATCATGTTATGCATGATGACGTGTTGCAAATATTCATGATGAATATTTGCAATGACTTGAATTCCGTTTGAATTCAAGGTTCTATCAATATGGCATATTGATAGGGGGAGTTTGTTTAAACTCTAGGAGTTAAGGTTAACTCCGTCATCAAGTAGTTGTCATCATAGAAAAGGAGGAGATTATTGAATCTCGTATTTTGATGATGAAACCACTTGATAGGTGTTTATAATTTAATATGTGTTTTGAGTGACACAGGATGCTTCGATCAGGATGAGACAATTAAAGTAGGAAAATCATATTATGCTGGAGGAACATGTTAAAAGATTGGACGTCGGGCCGGTGGATTGGTCGACGTATCAATAGAAGGCTTCGGGCCAAGAAGAGCGGGTATTGCACCAAGGATATCAAAGTTTTGGAGTCAACTGGCCGATTGAGGAATAGGCCGCAAGAGAGGATGATGCGCCGAAGAATCGAACGAAGCGTCTAGGGACCAATGACATGCCGGACAACTTGATTAATTGCTTAGGAGTAATTGTCTAGATTGAACTTTTGTTTTACGTGCAAGATTAACTACGATAGCTTGAAGACATAAAGCAAGTCTACCGGAGTTAAGTTCGATAGGTGTTCGAGAGTCCGAAGATTCATCGGAGATGCTACCGGAACCCATCGAGAAGAAATCGGGGACTTGTCAGAGTTTTTGGAAGTCCGCCAAAGAGATTGTCAGAGGTTCGCGGAGATCACTGAGAAGGCTTGGCAACTCACTAAACTTGCCACAAGATCGAGAGCCTGCTGGGAGTCCGCTAGAAGAAGTCCGAGAGTGTATCGGAAGTCTACTAGAAGATCACCGGAAAGCTCGCCGGAAGGAAACTCGACATTTGCCGGTTGAAAACTTACTTAGGACTATGTTTTTAGTTACATAGTTTACATGTAATTAGGGTTAGGATTAAGGGATAATCCTATATCCTGGTTAGGGGCGAACTAGGCCCGATATTACCTAGTATGGGCTAGATTTGAAGCCCATCTAGTGACACGTAGGACCGGGCGGTGGAACAGTCAGACTGGGCGGTGGCACCGCTAGTACACTGTCAATGTCAGACACTGATAGGCAGTGGCACCGCCACTGACAAGCGGTGGCACCGCCAACATCGGGAACCTAAGACAATTCAAAATTTGGAACCCAAATTTGAATCCTCTTGGGGTCTATAAATACCCCTCAATTCTCAGCAAAGAATACAACTTTTTGAGTAGCAATAGATTGAGACAAAAGCCTTTGTAAAGATTTTAGCAAGCCTTATTTTCAATTGCTTGATTGTTCACCTCCTTCCTTTTCGTTGAAAATTCGTAAGAGTGTGAACCACTTGTAAAAGTTGTAAGAGGGGTATTTGTCCTTTCCCTTCAAAGTGATTTGCTAGTGGAAGTTGGGAGCCTCATTGAAGAAGGCTTCGCAAGTGGATGTAGGTCATTTGACCGAACCACTTTAAATTGGTGTGTTTCTTGAATATGTGAGTATTTACCTTTCTAAAATAGTTATTTACATTGTAGCAAGCTTTCATTTTCATCTTCTCACTTTACTCAAGTTATTGTCGAATTGAAATCTCCTCGCATTTACAAATTCAGTTTCAAACTTATAAGTTTTAATCCGCTGCACTAATTCACACCCCCCCTCTTAGTGCCGCTCCAATCCTAACAGATACGTCGACCGATCCTCCAGCTCGACGTCCAATCTTCTGACATGTTCCACTCTAGCCCAACATGATTCTTCCTACTTTTAATTAACTCTCTCTGATCGAAGTTTCTTGCATCACTAAAAGCGCAAATCAGATAAACATTATCAATTTGTTTCATCATCAAAATCTGAGATTCAATAATCTCCCCATTTTTTATGATGATAACTAATTGATGACAGAGTTAACCTTAACTCCCCCTATCAATATGTCATATTGATAGAACCTTGAATTTAAATTGAATTCAAGTCAAAGCAAATTTAATCATGAATATTTGTAATACATTATATGTATATCATTGCATTGTATGCATCATTATCATAAGTTTTGCATGCATCATCATAAATATTTCAAATCATCATGGCATCAAAAATATCAAAATATATTACATCCTACCATGTATGATTCTCATATCATCATAACTTCTCCCCCTTTGTCATCAACTAAAAGCAGAAGTGCAACTATCAAGTTTTAGAGACATGAAGGGTTAGCTATTTAGCAAAATTTTCAGCACTTTAGAACATTCAAGCTAGTGAGTTTCTCTTCCTTTTGCAATGGGCAAGTTTCCAAATTTTGCATCTTGAGCTAGCAATTTTTGAAATGTACAAGATAGCATGTTTTTACATCTTCTTTGAAATGTGTAGGTTAGCAAACATTACTTCTCTTTTGAGATGAGCAAGCTAGCAAATTTTGCTCTCTTCGCAATGTGCAAGCTAACAAGATTTATCTTCTTCTTGAATATATCATCATGCAAGCTAGCAGATTTTATCTCCCCCTTTGTCATTGTAAAAAGAAGGGAAGAATACAATTTTATAATTCTTTTTCCCTTTACAATAATTTTCAAAGCATGACAAAGATAAATAACAAATTTACATCAATATTCTAATCATAAAAAATGAATTACCAAGTCATGATTTTTGACATATCTCTTCTTTTGTATATAAAAGGAATGATAAGGAAACAATCGTGATTCATAAAGAAAATTCAAGTCTAAATTTTGAGAAATCAAAATCATGATATGAAAAATGTATAAGAAGAATTTATGCATTCGGGTGATCTAACATTTGTAAGTTTATCATTTAATCTAACAAATTTGGTTCTCTTGAGATGCTAGCTATTTTCTTTTCCCCTTTTGTCATTGCAAACAAGAAAGAAGAAGGGAAGAACATAATAGTTTAAATGTTCAAGTCATCACAAAAAAAATTAATTTGGTGATAGATATACAATTTATGAATACAAAGGAATATCATTAATAAATCATGATATGAAAGATATTAATATCAAATCATGAATGTCAAAAGACATAATTTATTTTAACATATCTCTTCTTTTATAAATAGCAAAAAGAAACATAGGAGATTAAAAGATGTTGATTCATATAGAATAAATCTCAAGTTATAAATCTCGAAAAATCTAGATAAAGCTTATTCAAATTCAATTTATCAAAACAATTTTCAAGAGATTCATAAAAAAAGATAGATAGATTCATTAATCTCTCCTTTTTTTTCATCAATGATTTAATTATATAATGAGATATACGAATCATAATTACAAAGGAGTCATATAAAAGTCATGACATGAAAGATATTAATAGAAAAGATCAATTCATGAATGATTCATCTTGACAAATCTCCTTTTTAGTAAATAACGAATAGAATCATAGGAGATCAAATAAGATATCTTGATTTCAAATAAATCTCAAATTATTAATGTCAAGAATCAAGATTCGTTTGGATAAATCTTCTCTTAGACAAGTAAATCATATGTGAATCAAGAAAAAATACTTCATATAAAATACATCTCAAGTCACAAACATTGATAAATGATTCGATTGGGTATATCATCTCATTATTAAAACGAATCATACGAAAAGGAATCTAAAATCATCAATAAAATCACTTTTCGAAAAATTCAATGAAAGCAACGTAGATAGATTCCTATAAGATTAAAGATAGCTCAAGTTCTTTTAGTTCCAAATTTTGTGATTGATTTCATGTTCAAGTCTTTCATACAAAGGCCATGCTTCATTATTTATAATCGAAAATCAATATGAAATCATAAAAATCATCAAGCTAAATAAAGTATAAATTACCCAAAAATTATCGTTACTTCAAATCACCATGCATAATTATAAAATCGTTAAGCATGATACCAAGATTTTTCAACATTTTCATTATATCATTATATCTGTTAGAATCGAGAGCACTAAGAGGGGGGGGGGTGAATTAGTGCAGCGGAAATCTTATATTAATTTAAAAACCAAAAGCTGCGTTCGTTCAAAAACTATTATGATGCAAAAGCAAATTCGCAGTTTGTATCTAGGTGCAGTTTGCGTCTAAGCGCAGATTGCGTTTAAGCGCAGTTTTGCGTCTAAGCGCAGTTTTGCATCTAAGCGCAGTTTTGCGTCTAAACTCAGATTTACGTCTAAATGCAGATTTACGTCTAAACGCAGATTTACGTCTAAACGTAGATTTACGTCTAAACGCAGTTTTACGTCTAAACGCAGTTTTACGTCTAAACGCAGTTTTACGTCTAAACGCAGATTTACGTCTAAACGCAGTTTTACGTCTAAACGCAGATTTACGTCTAAACGCAGATTTACGTCTAAACTTTGAAACTCGTTTGTATACTCGCAGAAGGCAGTATGCAGTTGAAATCAAGATGTAAACGTGAACTGAAATCTGACGATTAAGCGAGGAAAGCCGATTTACGTCTGAATGCAGTTTTGCGTCTAAATGTTGAAACTCGTTCGTAAAATCACAGAGGACAGATTGCAGTTATTAATAGGATTAAAATGTAAGCGTAAACTGCAAAAAAGGCTCGTTCGTAAAAGCACGAAAAACAGTTCTGCAGAATCAAACGTAAACGTAAACTGTACTGTATGAAAATACGAGTTTACGTCTGAGTGCAGATTTGGAAGAACAGCACTTAGAATTTGTTCGTGAAAGCGCAGAGAGCAGTAGTGATGAGGGAGGTTTGCAGTAATGATAAAGTGCTTGAAAATAAACGCAAACCAGAGATTTAGAGTGGTTCGGTCAGCCTTGACCTACTCCACTTTTGGCTTCCTCCACCGATGAGGTTGCCGACGTCAACTAGGTGCCTTCCTTCAATGGGCGAAGGCCAAACTTCCCTCTTACAATTTCTCTCCTTTTGACAGGCTTAGGAGACAACCTTTACAGACCTTTCTCTCCTCACTTTACAATTGAAAACTTGAAGAACAGAAGGAGGAGACTTAAAGGCTTTACAACACTTTTGAGCTCTTAGAATCACAGAAAAGATCAAGATTTCGGTATTGGTCTGTATCTTTTCAGTGCTGAATGGGTGGGGTATTTATAGGCCCCAACCCAATTCAAACTTCGAGCTCAAAACGATCAAATCGATCAAATCCCAGAATTCTGGGATCAGGCGGTTGCACCTCTCAACTGGAGAGGTGGCACCGCCTGGCAGAGCTCGAAGACTGAGCTCAGCCGATTGCTCTTCTCTGCCAGAGCTCGAAGACTGAGCTCGATGGTTGCATCACCTGGCAGAGCTCGAAGACTGAGCTTGGTGGTTGCATCACCTGGCAGAGCTCGAAATCTGAGCTCGGTGGTTGCATCACCTGGGAGAGCTCCAAACTGAGCTCAGGCTGATGCACCTCTCTGCCAGAGCTCGAAGACTGAGCTTGGTGAATGCATCACCTGGCAGAGCTCGAGACTTAGCTCAGGCTGATGCACCTCTCTGCTAGAGCTCGAAGACTGAGCTCGGTGGTTGCATCGCCTGGCAGAGCTCGAAACTTGAGCTCTGGCGGTGCAACCTCTTGGCTGGGGCAGTTGCACCTCCCAACCCCACAGCCCAGGCGGTTGCACCTCCTGGCTGGGGCGGTTGCACCTCCTGGTGCAATCTGGGTCCGAATGGTTCACTCCATTCGGCCCACTTTGAATCTTTTCAGGGGCCCAATTGCCCCAAGATTAAGCTAATGGGATCACCTCCCATTTTCATGCTTAATCATCGTGCTAACTACGATTAACTCTAAGACAACTTCTGCAGCTTTGCTCCGATGCGTCAATCGCTTCTTCCGGCGAGTTTCCGGCAAACTTCCGTCGATCAACCGATAACCCTCGGTGATCCTTCTGCGGACATCCGGCATACTCCTGGACTTTGCGACGATCCACTTGGCGAGTTCCGACGAGCTTCGCTTGGCAAGCTTCTGGACTTCTCGGATCTGTTCTCTCTGAACCTCCGACGACCGTCCGAACTTCCGTCGAACTCTCGAACTCCCAACGTGATCCTGATCTTGACTCCGGGGCAACTCCTGCTGCTTGTCTTACTCTTATCGTAGTTAATCCTGCACACTTATCTCAACACATAGATTAGATAACAAATGACAATTGACTTCATCATCAAAACCCGAGATTCAACAATCTCCCCCTTTTTGATGATGACAATCAATTGATAAAGGAGTCGTCCTTAACTCCCCCTATCTATATGCCATAGTTGAGATAAGTCAACCTTGAATTCAAGACCTAAGAATTCAAGTGACGTATTGATAAGTTAGATCAGTTAAACTTATCAATGCTCCCATCATGATGCCCATCATGATGTATCTCTTCAAGAATTATGTCAAGGCATGACATACATCATCAAGTTTGTATGATAGTGTTTGTAACCATTCATCATGTAATCATATAAAGCTACGAAGGACTTTTTACATGATGCTTACATTTGAGATTTTCTAGCAAGTTTGCATTTTCTATAGAATATCAAATCAAGATATGATGCAAACTATAGCACATGTTCACATATCTCTTGGTGATGCAAGGATGGCATAACATTGTTTATAGCATCACTCAAGTATTTGCAACTATGACATATGATTATGGCAGTTCAGTTATGACATAGTGTTTATCAATTCATATGTTTCTCCCCCTTTGTCATCAACAAAAAGCATGATAGCATTATCAAGCATATAAAGGAAGTCATGACACATATATCTCTTTATTGTTTTTGCTTGACGGAGGAAAGTCATTTTCCAAAGAGTTTTCATAAGAGTGTACGGGAACATCCCATTTTTAGCATATAACCCGAAAAATGAACTTCTTACATGCATTTGGTTAAAAGTATTTGTCACATATTTTGCAACATGTTATTTGATCAAGCGTTGTCAAGGCATGTAATAACATCCGAAAGATAATTTTAACTAGTTTAAGTATTCGGACACATCAACATTCCTAATTCTCTTCGTATGTAATCAAATTGTTCTTCACATAGGGGTTTTGTGAAGATATCAGCTAGTTGATGTTTGGTATCAATAAACTCTATGGTTACATCATGATTAGTGACATGATCTCGTATAGAGTGAGGTCTAATATCAATGTGTTTGATTTTTGAGTGTTAAGCTTTTGATATAGTAACACAATCATTTCAAGTGCAGTATTCTACCAAGATTTTTATTTCAGCAAGTGTAGCATTGTATCATACTGCATAGCAAGATTTTTATTTCAGCAAGTGTAGCATTGTATCATATTGCATAGCAAGATTTTTGTAGCATTGCATCACATGGTGAGATATCAGCTCGTACGATGCAAATTTTTGTTTGATATCATAGTAATCATATTAGTAATAGCAACCATATCAATGTCATACTGCTGACTTAACAACTTACATTGGTATGTTGCTTCATATTTTTCAAGGCATAGGCTTTTTAAACCTTTTTAGTTTCAGTGCAAAAACCGAGATAAACAACAAGAGATGTTTGCAAATATGCTTACACAAACAAGGATAACCATATCAGGGTAACATATGTACAGCATATCAGGTAACCATAAAGACAAAGTCTTTCATGAATATCATAAGGAGTTTACAACATGTCATATCAAAAACATCATATGTTCATACAAGCTTATTCATGAGGTGGAAGATTAAAGTGCCTAAGTAAAGAGTCAAATTGTCGATGGATTTGCTGCAGCTCGGTTAGGATTTGATCTTGTCGAAGTTCAAGCCTTTCTTGTCTTTGTTCAAATCGGTCCATCCGAATCCCGATATCTTCGATGGATGATGTGTGAGTTTGCTCAACCGGATGTGTTTCCTCAAAGGGACAGATCGGAGGAGAGTGGGTACTCCTAAAGACTGGGGTTTCCGGCTCTGGTTCAGGTTCAGGTTGAGGGGGATCAGTTCTTCTAGGCATTCTAACCCAGTTACCGTTTCTATAGTGACATCTTAGTCGGTGAAGTAGATTTTTGTTTATTATGCTGAATCTATCTGATTTCATTACTTCTTCTTCTAGTGGTATTTGAATGTCGTAAGCTTTCATTATTCTTGTAATAATTCCACCATATGGGAGCATCATATCTTTCGTAGATAATTCCAACATGTTTTGTTGGATCAGATAGCCAAGACAAATGTCACGTTCTTTCATGATTAGGTACATAATTCCTAATTCCAATTGACTCACTTCATCATGATGGTATTGCTTAGGAAGAATTATACTAGTCATGATATGATGAAGTATCTTAGTGTTGAAGGGCATTAGATGTTCACAACTTTTAGGAATAGATTCTATGTTAGGATTGGCAAGGATTGTTCCTAAGGCTTCAACGTAGGATGTTTCAATAGTTTTTTCATCCCATGATCCTTTGAAATAAAGTCCTATGCTTTTCATGGGAATACCTATCATATCACAAATGAATCTATCAGTGATTGAGATGTGTTGTCCTAAGAGATAGGTTGATATCCTTTCTTCATCATCTTTTTGCATGTTGTTGTAAAACAATCTAACTAGTCTAGGATAAATGGGTTCGTTGATCTGCAAGATGGGAAGTAGATTTAGGTTTGCAAACCAATGGATAGTCTCTACATCTCTTAGTTCATTCAGATCTACGTATTTTCCCTTATTGATGCTTCTTAGTTCGAAGGAGAGAAATTTTTCAGCATGGTTTTTGGAATCAAAAAGAGTGAGATCAAACTCTTCTACTACTCTCCTCTTTCCCTTGTCCCTTGAGGATCTTCTAGATCCCATTACTACTGTTGTTTAGAGGGATGATGATGAGCTAAAGTAAATGAAGAACAAAGCAGAATTTAAGAGCTTCTTAGAGAGTACCTTTGTGAAATCTTCAAGAGAAGGAAGGATTCTTGATGTTTTGCTCCGAAATAGGAGGTATTTGGAAGGCTTAGAGGAGTGAAATGGGAATGGAGGAGACTTGGAAGAGTAGAGGAGGAAATGGGGGTGAGTTGGGGTCGGTTCCTTAGCCGGCCCTAGCGTGATTTTAAAGGGCAGAGCTGCTGGCGGTTGCACCTCTGGCTGGAGCGGTGCAACCTCTGGCAACCCGTGATAGCTGGAGGTGCAACCGCCAGCTGGAGAGGTGCCACCGCCGGCAGCAGGTGAGTACTTAGGATGATTTGATTAGGGAGCCTTTGCCTTGAGGAGAGTTTCAGAGCAATTGATGTTTGTTACATGATTTCGTATGAGTTTTTATTTAAGGAAGAAGCTCTTTGTAAGATAGATCTTTTAACGTGCATATGTATGTTTGTTTGGTGTCCCTTTTAAGATCATGACATATTTAGTTTCTACAAGAATTAATTCGTAGATGAACAGGTTTTGAAGATCAGGGGGGTATGTGAATTTGGATATCATATGTTTGTAATTGTATCGTATTTGTGATTTCATAGCTTTCACTTGTTACTTAAGCGTTGCGAGTTCCTTTTTGATTCTTGGTTTCTGACCATTGAGAGTCAAGGAGCAGAACATTATTTCTTGCTCCGGCCTAGACTTTTAATGTTTTTATAGGAACGGATGATCTTTAGGAACCCATTTGCTTTTGGGTGCCTCATAAATAGATCTACATTTTCTATCATGTTGCATAGAGTTTATCATGGTTCCTTTAGGAACCCAAATTAATTTGTTTGGACTTATTTTCTTGAATGGACAACAATGTGTCTTGTGTCCAGATTTGCAACAAAAGTTGCACTTGGTTTGGTGATGAACGTGTAAGATGGGGCCTTTTACAAAGGTAGTTGGATTTCGGTGAGGACCCCTCACAAATCCAATCCCACTTCTTTTGGGAGCATGACCCTTGTTTGTAAGGATAATGTTTAATGACTTGCTACCAACCTCGAATTTCTTCAAGGTGTCCTTAAGTAGCAAGTTTTCTTTTTGTATAGTTTCTAAATCATGACATTTGATACATGACTTTAAACTATCATGATGTTCGACTTTTAATTTATCAAACTCACAAGTAAGATTATCATGTACCTTTTTTAGCAACTTGTATTTTCTATTTATAACTTTGCATTCATCAAATAAATCATGGAAGGCATTTAATAATTCATCGAAAGATAAATCAGCATCTAATAAATCCGTTACCTCCTCTTCGATTGCCATAAAGGCGTAATGAGCAACTTGCTCGGTGTTGGATTCGTCTTCCTCAGATGCGCTCGAGTCATCCCATGTTGCTTGGAGCGCCTTCTTCTTTGTTGTTCTTTTCTTGACTTGGGGACAATCACTTTTGTAATGTCCTGGCTTTTTACATTCATAGCAGATCACTTGGTCCTTCTTAGGTTCAAGTTTATTTTTCACATCGTTTTTAAACTTGTTTCTTTTGAAGAATTTTTTAAACTTTCTTGTCAAAAGTGCCAAGTCGTCATCACAGTCCTCATCACTTGAGTTTTCTCTCAAGTGGCATTCAGAAGTTTTAAGTGCCATATCCTTCCTGTTCTTTGGAAGGATGTCTTCTTGCTCTTCATGAGCTTTGCAAGTCATTTCGTAGGTCATTAATGACCCGATTAGTTCTTCAAGAGGGAAATTTCGCAGATCTTTTGCCTCTTGAATGGCGGTGACTTTAGGATCCCAACTCTTAGGAAGGGATCTTAGTATCTTATTAACAAGCTCAAAATCCGAAAAACTCTTTCCGAGTCCTTTTAGACCGTTGACGACATCCGTGAAACGGGTAAACATGTCGCCAATGGTTTCACTCGGTTTCATTCGGAAAAGTTCAAAAGTATGCAGCAACAGATTGATTTTTGACTCTTTCACTCTACTTGTGCCCTCGTGGGTCACTTCAAGTGTGTGCCAAATATCAAAAGCAGTTTCGCAAGTTGAAACACGATTAAACTCGTTTTTATCAAGTGCGCAAAATAAGGCATTCATAGCCTTTGCATTAAGAGCGAAAGCCTTCTTCTCCAAATCGTTCCAATCGATCATTGGAAGAGAAGATTTTGAAAATCCATTTTCAACAAGGTTCCACAGTTCAAAATCCATAGAAATAAGAAAGATCCTCATTCGGGTCTTCCAGTAAGTGTAGTCCGTTCCACTGAACATGGGTGGACGTGTAATCGAATGCCCCTCTTGGTTTCCGGCGTATGCCATCTCTCTTGGGTTTTAATCCTTTAGAGAGTTAACCTTGCTCTGATACCAATTGTTAGGATCGAGAGCACTAAGAGGGGGGGGGGTGAATTAGTGCAGCGGAAATCTTATATTAATTTAAAAACCAAAAGCTGCGTTCGTTCAAAAACTATTATGATGCAAAAGCAAATTCGCAGTTTGTATCTAGGTGCAGTTTGCGTCTAAGTGCAGATTGCGATTAAGCGCAGTTTTGCGTCTAAGCGCAGTTTTGCGTCTAAGCGCAGTTTTGCGTCTAAACTCAGATTTACGTCTAAATGCAGATTTACGTCTAAACGCAGATTTACGTCTAAACGTAGATTTACGTCTAAACGCAGTTTTACGTCTAAACGCAGTTTTACGTCTAAACGCAGTTTTACGTCTAAACGCAGATTTACGTCTAAACGCAGTTTTACGTCTAAACGCAGATTTACGTCTAAACGCAGATTTACGTCTAAACTTTGAAACTCGTTTGTATACTCGCAGAAGGCAGTATGCAGTTGAAATCAAGATGTAAACGTGAACTGAAATCTGACGATTAAGCGAGGAAAGCCGATTTACGTCTGAATGCAGTTTTGCGTCTAAATGTTGAAACTCGTTCGTAAAATCACAGAGGACAGATTGCAGTTATTAATAGGATTAAAATGTAAGCGTAAACTGCAAAAAAGGCTCGTTCGTAAAAGCACGAAAAACAGTTCTGCAGAATCAAACGTAAACGTAAACTGTACTGTATGAAAATACGAGTTTACGTCTGAGTGCAGATTTGGAAGAACAGCACTTAGAATTTGTTCGTGAAAGCGCAGAGAGCAGTAGTGATGAGGGAGGTTTGCAGTAATGATAAAGTGCTCGAAAATAAACGCAAACCAGAGATTTAGAGTGGTTCGGTCAGCCTTGACCTACTCCACTTTTGGCTTCCTCCACCGATGAGGTTGCCGACGTCAACTAGGTGCCTTCCTTCAATGGGCGAAGGCCAAACTTCCCTCTTACAATTTCTCTCCTTTTGACAGGCTTAGGAGACAACCTTTACAGACCTTTCTCTCCTCACTTTACAATTGAAAACTTGAAGAACAGAAGGAGGAGACTTAAAGGCTTTACAACACTTTTGAGCTCTTAGAATCACAGAAAAGATCAAGATTTCGGTATTGGTCTGTATCTTTTCAGTGCTGAATGGGTGGGGTATTTATAGGCCCCAACCCAATTCAAACTTCGAGCTCAAAACGATCAAATCGATCAAATCCCAGAATTCTGGGATCAGGCGGTTGCACCTCTCAACTGGAGAGGTGGCACCGCCTGGCAGAGCTCGAAGACTGAGCTCAGCCGATTGCTCTTCTCTGCCAGAGCTCGAAGACTGAGCTCGATGGTTGCATCACCTGGCAGAGCTCGAAGACTGAGCTTGGTGGTTGCATCACCTGGCAGAGCTCGAAATCTGAGCTCGGTGGTTGCATCACCTGGGAGAGCTCCAAACTGAGCTCAGGCTGATGCACCTCTCTGCCAGAGCTCGAAGACTGAGCTTGGTGAATGCATCACCTGGCAGAGCTCGAGACTTAGCTCAGGCTGATGCACCTCTCTGCCAGAGCTCGAAGACTGAGCTCGGTGGTTGCATCGCCTGGCAGAGCTCGAAACTTGAGCTCTGGCGGTGCAACCTCTTGGCTGGGGCGGTTGCACCTCCCAACCCCACAGCCCAGGCGGTTGCACCTCCTGGCTGGGGCGGTTGCACCTCCCAACCCCACAGCCCAAGCGGTTGCACCTCCTGGCTGGGGCGGTTGCACCTCCTGGTGCAATCTGGGTCCGAATGGTTCACTCCATTCGGCCCACTTTGAATCTTTTCAGGGGCCCAATTGCCCCAAGATTAAGCTAATGGGATCACCTCCCATTTTCATGCTTAATCATCGTGCTAACTACGATTAACTCTAAGACAACTTCTGCAGCTTTGCTCCGATGCGTCAATCGCTTCTTCCGGCGAGTTTCCGGCAAACTTCCGTCGATCAACCGATAACCCTCGGTGATCCTTCTGCGGACATCCGGCATACTCTTGGACTTTGCGACGATCCACTTGGCGAGTTCCGACGAGCTTAGCTTGGCAAGCTTCTGGACTTCTCGGATCTGTTCTCTCTGAACCTCCGACGACCGTCCGAACTTCCGTCGAACTCTCGAACTCCCAACGTGATCCTGATCTTGACTCCGGGGCAACTCCTGCTGCTTGTCTTACTCTTATCGTAGTTAATCCTGCACACTTATCTCAACACATAGATTAGATAACAAATGACAATTGACTTCATCATCAAAACCCGAGATTCAACAATATCATTATGCATCATTAAATTATCAAGCATGATTTCATTAAACATGTAGCATTTTTAATCAAAATTATTTTGTTTGTTATAGTAATACATTTTTCTTTTTAAGTGAATCTAACTTTTCATGCTTAGTGCTAGGAGTTAACATGTAATTGTCATAATCAATTTTTTTAATTTTTTAAAAACACTAGAAAGAAAATCATGTTCCCCTTTTATTTAATTTTTACAAACTAATTTAAAAATAACTCATGAAAAGAATCAAGTAATTTCAAAACAAACTAAGGGGGTTTCAGGTGAGTCATTTGCCTCATTGTCGAGAGCTGTTAATGTATAGTTTGCCACCTTGCCTTTGTTGGTTTGTTCTTCATCTTCAGATGAACTTCATTCGTCCCAAGACACCTTGAGTGTTTTCTTCTTCTTTTGTAGCTTCTTCTTTTTAAGTTCATTTTTACTTTTTTATTCTTGTTTTACGAACTTTTTAAGCTTTATTGTGAGCAGTTTAAAGTTATCATTATCATCACTTGAGTCATCACTCAAGTGATATTCTATTGTTCGAAGTGTCAAATCTTTCCTGTTCTTTGGAAGGTAGTCCTCATATTCATTATGTTCAACACAAGTCATTTCATATGTCATCAAGGACCCAATTAGTTCTACAATCGGAAAATGGTTCAAATCTTTCCTGTTCTTTGGAAGGTAGTCCTCATATTCATTATGTTCAACACAAGTCATTTCATATGTCATCAAGGACCCAATTAGTTCTACAATCGGAAAATGGTTCAACTCCTTTGATTTTGTTGGGTCCAGCCCATATGTGGGCTTGGACAAATTTGGGCCATCAGCCCAAATCAAAGAAATCAAGAGAGAAAGGGAAAAATTGAGTGAGAGTGCAGGGTGCACAGTGAGCGTGCAGCGTGCACAGTGAGCATGCAGCGGCGTGCAGAGAGAGAGAAATAGAGAGAGAAAGATTAGGTTTCTGAGTTTTCTGCTTGACGATCGGTGGCCAAACGTTGCCAGTTTCGGCCCAAATTTTATGTGGAGAATCCTTGCAGCAAACTCTACAATCCTAACGGTGTTGATCTACAATTTACCCTCTCTAAGGTACTTTCCTATGATATCTACTCCGTGAGACCTAGAATTCTCTTTTGAGGAGATCCATCCTATGTGATGAAGATATGCTATTCTTGAGTCAAGATCTATGATCTTGATGTTATTCTGATCCTCTAGTTATTCTAGAGAAGATCTACTGTAAACCTGTTATCATTATTATTGATAGTGGAAGTTTGAGGTGGACTACGGTCCCGTGGTTTTTCCCACATTGGGTTTTCCACGTTAAAAAGATTTGGTCTCACTGTGTGATTGATTTATTGCTCTATTGTTTATGCTGTGCTAATTGATATTAGCATTTTGATATCAAGTTGATATTTTGATGAGGAACCTATTTTGATACACAAAGAGGGAAAAGAATTATTCCGCATTAACAGGTTTCTTCCCAACAAATGGTATCAGAGCATCAGGTTGTTTGGTCCTAGTTTTCTTGTGTGATTGAAATGGAGTCAGAAGGTATGATTAAATTGAACTCATTAAATTATTCCACTTGGAGGCGTCTGATGGAAGATTTGCTCTATTGCAAAGATTTGTATAAGCCTATCAAGGTTAAAGATAAACCTTCTATTATGGACGATGAAGAATGGGAAGTTCAACATAGAAAAGCTATTGCCTATATTAGAAGATGGATGGATATAAACTTGCATGAGCATATTTCAGATGAAACCAGAGCTGATGTTGTATGGCAAAGGTTAGAAAACTTTTTTGCGAAAAAGACAGTGGGAAATAGAATTTCTCTCCTCAGAAGGCTTGTAAATTTGAAATATAAAGATGGCGGTAACATTGTTGAGCACATAAACCTATTTCAGAGTCTTGCAAACAAGTTGGTTGCTATGAAAATGAATATAGATGATGAGATGCAGGGATTATTACTTCTCAGCTCTTTACCAGAAAGTTGGGAAATGTATGTGGTGACTATTTGTAACTCCACGCTAGAGGGGACTCTAACCATAGATATGGTTAAAGATAGTTTGCTAAATGAAGATGCAAGAAGGAAAGAACAGGGTGAATCTTCTTCTAGTGCATTTGTTACTGAAAAACAAGAAAGACGTGGAAGAAGTCATAGCAGAAATCCATATGGTTATAGAGGAAGATCCAAGTCTAGAAGAGATATCAAATGTTTTCACTGTAATAGGCCAGGTCACATGAAGAAAGAGTGTAGGTTTTGGAAGCGAGAACAGAATGAAATGAAGAAAAATGAAAAAGAGACCAATACAGTTGCTGCTGAAGGTAATATCACTATTGTTTGTGATGAAGGTTGTGTCAGTCTTGTAGCTCAGGACAGTAACTGGGTAATTGACTCTGGTGCTTCATTTCATGTTACTTCTCATGGTGATTTCTTTAGATCTTACACTGTTGGTGATTTTGGTAATGTTAGAATGGGAAACAATGGTACATCTAAGATTGTGGGTATTGGAGATATTTGCTTGGAGACCAGTATTGGGAGCAAATTAATACTCAAAGATGTAAGGCATGTTCCAGATATTCGTCTTAACTTGATATCTACAGGTAGACTTGATGATGAGGGCTTTGCACATTATTTTGGTGAAAGTAAATGGAAACTCACTAAAGGTTCTCTAATTGTGGCAAAAGGAAAGAAGATTAACTCTTTTTATGTCATGGAAGCTAAGCTACACAAAGGAGAGATTAATGCAATTCGAAAAGGTGAAAGTATAGATCTTTGGCATAAGAGGCTTGGACATATCAGCGAGAAGGGACTTCAAACTCTTGCTAGAAAGCAGTTCTTACCAGAGTTGCAAGGTACATCTCTTAAATCTTGTGATCATTGCTTAGCTGGAAAAACACATAGAGTTGCATTTCAGACATATCCATCATCTAGAAGATCTGATGTTATTGATTTAGTTCATACTGATGTCTGTACTATGCAAACTAGAACTCTTGGAGGTGCTCTTTATTTTGTTACTTTTATTGATGACCATTCTAGAAAAGCGTGGGCTTTTGCTTTGAAATCTAAAGACCAGGTACTCGATGCTTTCAAGGAGTTTCATGTCAATGTTGAAAGAGAAAATGATAGAAAGCTAAAGTGTGTTCGATCAGATAATGGTGGCGAGTACAGGGGTCCTTTTGAGAATTATTGCAGGTTCCATGGTATCAGGCTTGAGAAAACAGTTCCTAAAACTCCTCAGCAGAACGGTGTGGCAGAAAGGATGAACAGAACCATTGAAGAAAGGATTAGGTGTATGCTTTCTCACGCCAAGTTACCGAAGTCATTTTGGGGGGAGGCTATGAGAACTACAGTTGACCTGATAAATCTTTCTCCATCAGTTCCTCTGCAAGGTGATGTTCCAGAGAGAGTATGGAGAGGAAAAGATATATCTTATAATCATTTGAGAGTCTTTGGGTGTAAAGCATTTGTTCATATTCCCAAAGATGAGAGGTCCAAGCTTGATAATAAGGCAAAAGCATGTATCTTCTTGGGATATGGTCATGAAGAGTTTGGGTACAGATTATGGGATCCAGTGAACAAGAAGATTATTAGAAGCAGAGATGTTGTGTTTCGTGAAGACCAATTGTTTGATGATGGTGATAATGTTGAGAAGCCAGAAACCTCTGTTTATATTCCTTGGAGTTTCGGTCCAGTTCCATCACCTGTAGTTCATGATGATCATGGGGGAGATGAACAAGAAGATTGTGGTGAGAATACTAGTGATGATACACCTACAGTTGATTATGAACCAACTGAACAGCTACCTCCACCACCAGTTGAGATTTCATTGAGAAGATCCACTAGAGAGCGACAACCCTCTACCAGATATCCTCCACATGAGTATGTTATGCTTACTGACGGGGGAGAGCCAGAAACTTACCAAGAAGCTATTCTACAAGAGAATAAGAGTGAGTGGGTTAAAGCTATGCAAGAAGAGATGAGATCCTTGCTTGAGAACCACACCTATGACTTGGTAAAGCTGCCGAAAGAGAAGAAAGCTCTCAAGAATAAGTGGGTTTATAAATTGAAGACTGAAAATAATAGCTCACAACAAAGATACAAGGCACGACTAGTTGTGAAAGGATTCAGTCAGAAGAAAGGTATTGACTTTGAAGAAATATTTTCTCCGGTTGTAAAAATGTCCTCTATCCGAGTTGTTCTTGGTTTGGCTGCCCGCTTGAATTTAGAAGTTGAGCAACTTGATGTAAAAACAGCATTTCTTCATGGTGACTTAGAAGAAGAAATTTACATGGAGCAACCAGAAGGTTTCAAAGTCAAGGGAAAAGAAAATCTGGTATGTAAGCTTAGGAAAAGCTTATATGGACTCAAACAGGCACCTAGACAGTGGTACAAGAAGTTTGATTCCTTTATGATGAGCCAAGGGTATGATAGAACCACATCTGATCATTGTGTGTTTATGAAGAAATTTTCAGATGATGATTTTATCATTTTACTGCTATATGTTGATGATATGCTGATTGTTAGCCTGGTTGGAAAAATTGGAAAGCTTAAAAGAGAGCTAAGTAAGTCTTTTGCCATGAAAGACTTAGGATCGGTGAAACAAATACTTGGCATGAAGATTCTTCGTGATAGGAAGAAAAGGAAGATTTGGCTATCTCAGGAGACTTACATTGAAAAGGTTCTTGAAAGATTCAATATGAGTAAAGCCAAAGCAATTTGTTCTCCACTTGCAGGTCATTTCAAACTGAGTTCGAAACAATGTCCTACAAGTGAGAAAGAAAAAGAAGAAATGTCCAAAGTGCCTTACTCATCTGCAGTAGGCAGTTTGATGTATGCTATGGTTTGTACTAGGCCAGATATAGCTCATGCAGTTGGAGTTGTCAGCCGATTTCTCTCTAATCCTGGAAAGGAACATTGGGCAGCAGTGAAATGGATATTAAGATATCTAAGAGGTACTTCCAGGTTGTGTTTATGTTTTGGCAGTGATGAACCTGTGTTAGAAGGCTACACAGATGCAGACATGGCAGGTGATACTGATTCCAGGAAGTCCACTTCAGGATTCTTGATGACATTTGCAGGAGGAGCAGTCTCTTGGCAGTCTAAGTTACAGAAGTGTGTTGCTCTATCAACCACAGAAGCAGAATACATAGCAGTTACTGAAGCCTGTAAGGAAACTTTATGGATGAAAAAGTTTCTACAGGAATTGGGCTTGAAACAGGAAGTATATACTATTTACTGTGATAGTCAGAGCGCCATTCACCTCTCCAAGAATTCAACATACCATTCTAGATCCAAGCATATTGATGTGAGATATCACTAGATTCGTGATGTGCTTGAGATGAAAGAATTACAGTTGGAAAAGGTGCATACCAATGATAATGGTTCAGATATGTTGACAAAGTCTTTGCCTAAGGAGAAGCTTAAAGCATGTAGGCGAAGAGCGGGCTTGGTACAGCCCACCATATGAGCTGGAGGGGGAGAATTGTTGGGTCCAGCCCATATGTGGGCTTGGACAAATTTGGGCCATCAGCCCAAATCAAAGAAATCAAGAGAGAAAGGGCAAAATTGAGTGAGAGTGCAGGGTGCACAGTGAGCGTGCAGCGTGCACAGTGAGCATGCAGCGGCGGCGTGCAAAGAGAGAGAAATAGAGAGAGAAAGATTAGGTTTCTGAGTTTTCTGCTTGACGATCGGTGGCCAAA
Organism: Musa acuminata AAA Group; assembly: GCF_036884655.1. Taxonomy (NCBI): domain Eukaryota; kingdom Viridiplantae; phylum Streptophyta; class Magnoliopsida; order Zingiberales; family Musaceae; genus Musa; species Musa acuminata. The sequence goes on along the minus strand of NC_088347.1, from coordinate 12,333,411 downwards.
CGTTGTCAGTTTCGGCCCAAATTTTATGTGGAGAATCTTTGTAGCAAACTCTACAATCCTAACGGTGTTGATCTACAGTTTACCCTCTCTAAGGTACTTTCCTACGATATCTACTCCGTGAGACCTAGAATTCTCTTTTGAGGAGATCCATCCTATGTGATGAAGATATGCTATTCTTGAGCCAAGATCTATGATCTTGATGTTATTCTGATCCTCTAGTTATTCTAGAGAAGATCTACTGTAAACCTGTTATCATTATTATTGATAGTGGAAGTTTGAGGTGGACTGCGGTCCCGTGGTTTTTCCCACATTGGGTTTTCCACGTTAAAAAGATTTGGTCTCACTGTGTGATTGATTTATTGCTCTATTGTTTATGCTGTGCTGATTGATATTAGCATTTTGATATCAAGTTGATATTTTGATGAGAAACCTATTTTGATACACAAAGAGGGAAAAGAATTATTTCGCATTAACAGGTTTCTTCCCAACAGATTCTTGTATTGCCATTACTTTCGAATTCTAATTTTTAGAAAGAGATCAAAAACTTTATTAACATGTTCAAGATTCGAAAAACTTTTTCTAAGTACTTTTAAACCATTGATGACATCCATAAAACGAGTGTACATGTCTCCAATGGTTTCACATGGTTTCATACAAAATAATTCAAAATCACACATCAAAATATTTATCTTAGAATCTTTTACTCTACTGGTGCCTTCAAGTGTGGTTTCAAAAGTGTGCTAAATATCGAAAGTAGTTTCACAAATAGAAACATGATTAAATTTATATTTGTCTAAGGCACAAAATAGAGCATTCATATCTCTAGCATTCAAAGAAAAAGTTTTCTTCTTCAAATGATTTCATTCATTCATTAGATTAGAAGACTTTTGAAAGCCATTTTCAATGATATTCCATATATTGAAATATAAAGAAATCAGGAAATCTCTCATCTGAGTTTTCCAATATTTGTTGTCTATCCAATTAAACACGGGAGGACGAATGATAGAGTGACTCTCTTAAAAGCCCAAAAGAGTTATTTCTCTTGGGTATTAAATGTAACGTAATGATAAAAACATGGCTCTAATACCAACTGTTAGGATTTCATCGGCATTAAGAGAGGGGGGGGGGGTGGTGTGAGATAAATTAGTGCAACGGATAAAATCGATGTCGGTTCGAAAATCTCATTCAATAAAAAACTATATCAGAAATGTGCTTGACTTAAAGGTAAATCAAGCATATGGAAGAGTGTAATGAGAAAGTAAAGTAAGTAAGGTAGTTTGCAGTAAATGTAAATTGCGTAAATAGAAATACAAACCGAGTTTTATAGTGGTTCGGCCATCGTGACCTACATCCACTCTCGATTCCTCTTTCGTTGAGGCTACCGGCATCCACTAATGATCTTCTTTCAATAGGAAAAGATCAACTATCCATTTACACTCTTTCTCCATTTTATAAGTTTAAGAGACAACCCTTACAAGCCTCTCTTTCTTAGACCTCAATTCTCCCTTTAGACAAACTTCTAAATACTAGGAAAAAGTGATCCTAAATCCTAAGAGACTTTCCTAATTTTTTCTTAAGTATTTTTCTCACTTTCTCAACTCAATTTCATACTCAAATCTTGCTACTCTATGCAGGAATAGCTGTGAGATATTTATAGACTCCAAGTGGCTTTAAAATTAGACAAAAAAAGTCTCATCCTGGGTTTCTTGAGTCCTAATAGTACCATCGCTTGTGTTGGGTGGTACCATCACCGGCAGCATTAACATTGGGCAATATCACCATCCAATCTAGCAGTACCACCACCCAAATTGGCAGTACCACCGCTTGATAGTCTCAAAGATTGAGTCTGGGTAGTACCAGCACCCAGATTGGCGGTACCATTGTCTAACACAGTCTAGGAGACTATGCAATGATAGTTCCAACTGTTGGGTCACTGTTTGGTTCTTTCACTTGGCCCAGCACAACCTAAACTTGGGCCCAACTGACTCATAATTGAGTTGGCTCAATTCCAACCCAATTACGCCTAAAACCTACTTCGATCTAGATAATTATTACAAAGCTAAATCAAATGTTGTCCAGCATGTCATTGGTTCATTGACGCCTCGTTCGATTCTTCGGCGCATCGTCCTCTCTAGCGGCCTAATACCCAATCAGCCAGTTGACCTCTATAACTCCGATTTTCTTAGTATAATTTCTTCTCTTCTTGGCCCGATTCCCGATCCCATGCCCCGAGGCCTTCTATCCATACATCGACCGATCCTCCGGCTCGACATCTAATCTTCTGACATGTTCCACTCTAGCCCAACATGATTCTTCTTGTTTTTAATTGTCTCTAACTGATCGAAGCTTCCTATATCACTCAAAGCATAAATCAAATAAACACTATCAATTGGTTTCATCATCAAAATTCGAGATTCAACAACTCCTCCCTTAGAAAGACCTCTAAACATTAGGAGGAAGAGAGTCTACACTTCAAGACAAATTAGAATACTTTTCATAAGTATACTTCCCTCCCTTAGAAAGACCTCTAAGTTATTTCATAAGTCATCAAGGACCCAATTAGTTCTTCAATCGAAAAATGGTTCAACTCCTTTGATTCTTGTATTGCCATTACTTTTGAATTCTAATTTTTAGAAAGAGATCGAAAACTTTATTAACAAGTTCAAGATTCGAAAAATTTCTACCAAGTACTTTTAAACCATTGATGGCATCCATAAAACAAGTGTATATGTCTCCAATGGTTTCACATAGTTTCATACGAAACAATTCAAAATCACGCATCAAAAGATTTATCTTAGAATCTTTTACTCTACTAGTGCCTTCTTGTATGGATTCAAGAGTGTGCTAAATATCGAAAGCAATTTCACAAATAGAAACACAATTAAATTTATTTTTGTCTATGGCACAAAATAAAGCATTCATAGCTCTAGCATTCAAAGAAAATGTTTTCTTCTCCAAATCATTCCATTTATTCATTGGATTAGAAGACTTTTGAAAGTCATTTTCAACGATATTCCATATATTGAAATATAAAGAAATCAGGAAATCTCTCAACCGAGTTTTTTAATATTTATAGTCTGTCCAATTAAATATGGGAAGACGAATGATAGAGTGACCCTCTTAAAAGACCAAAAAAGCTATTTCTCTTAAGTATTAAACCAAACAAAAAAAACGTAGCTCTAATACCAACTGTTAGGATTGAGTCGGCATTAAGGGGGGGGGGGGGGGGGAGGGGGGGAGATGAATTAGTGCAACAGATAAAAACAATGTCGGTTCGAAAATCTCATTCGATAAAAAACTATATCAGAAATGAGCTTGACTTAAATGTAAATCAAGTCTACAAAAGAGTGTAATGAGAAAGTAAAGCAAGTAAGACAATTTGTAGTAAAGGTAAATTGCGCAAAGAGGAATGCAAACCGAGTTTTATAGCAGTTCGCTCATCGTGACCTACATCCACTCTTGATTCCTCTTCCGTTGATGCCACCGGCATCCACTAACGATATTCTTTCAATGGGAAAAGATTAACTTTCCATTTACACTCTTTCTCCTTTTTATGAGTTTAAGAGACAACCCTTACAAGCCTCTCTTTCTTAGACCTCACTTCTCCCTTTAGACAAACTTCTAAATACTAGGAAGAAGTGATCCTAAATCCTAAGAGAGTTTTCCATTTTTTTTCTCAAGTATTTTTCCATCTTTTTCAACTCAATAGTTGGGGCATTTATAGACTTCAAGAGGCTTCAAAATTGGACCAAAAAAGGTCTCATCCCGAGTTTCTCAAGTCCTAATAATACCATCGCCTATGCTGGGTAGTGCCATCACCGGCAGTATTGACATTGGGTGATACCACCGCCCAATCTGGCGGTACCACCACGTGGGAGACTATGTTTGGGTGATACCACCACCCAAATTAGCGGTATCACTGCCTGACAAAGTCTCGAAAACTATGCTACGATGGTACCACCTATTGGGTCACTGTTTGGTTCTTTTATTTGGCCCAGCATAGCCCAAACTTGGGCCAACTGGCCCCCTAATTGTGTTGGCTCAATTCCAACCCAATTACGCCTAAAACCTACTTCGATCTAGATAATTATTACAAAGCTAAATTAAATATTGTCCGGTATGTCATTAGTTCATCGACACCTCGTTCGATTCTTCAGCGTATCGTCCTCTCTTGCGGCCTAATGCCCAATCGGCAAGTTGACCTCCACAACTCTGATTTTCTTCACGCAATTTCTTCTCTTCTTGGCCCGATTCCCGATCCCATGGCCCGATGCCTTCTATCCATATGTCGACCGATCCTCTGGCTTGACGTCCAATCTTTTGACATGTTTCACTCTAGCCCAACATGATTCTTCCTGTTTTTAATTATCTCTACCTGATCGAAGCTTCCTGCGTCACTCAAAGCGTAGATCAGATGAACACTATCAATTGGTTTCATTATCAAAATTTGAGATTCAACAACTCCTCCCTTAGAAAGACCTCTAAACATTAGGAGGAAGAGAGTCTACACTTCAAGAGAAATTAGAATACTTTTCATAAGTATACTTCCCCCCCTTTTACACTTTTTTTTGTCTTTCCCATGTAGGAATTTGTGGGGTATTTATAGACCTCAAATGACTTCAAAAATTAGAGCCAAAATTTAAATTCTTAAGTTTTCAAGGTACTAGTGGTACCACCACTAATATTGGATGGTACCACCACCTATTAGTTTAACACTAGGTGGTACGATCACCTAATAGCCTGGAAAAATATGTTCTTAACTTTTCCAACTCATGGGTGATTCCACTGCCAGTTTGGCGGGGCTATCGCTTGACCCAACTTTTGGGACACGCAAAAGCGAGAAAGGGCAGCAACAGTTGCTGCCCTCGATCTGCATGCGTGCAGCGCAGCCGCAGGCAGGCAGCATAGGGGCTAAGTTTGTAGCAGCCGGCCGGCGGCTTGCTTGCAGTAGGCTTGCGTTCGGCGGGGCTGGTAGCCCGCGGGCAAAGGCGCCGACGGCCGCTTCTCCCGCGGGGTGAGGCATCGCAGGGCAGCGGCGCTTGCCCCCGCTGCTCCCGCAAGCGAAACCCCCCCACAAGGGCGGCCGCCCGGTGGGACAGCACCGCCTACGGGCGTTGCCCCGCGGGCAGAACCGCCTGCGGAGGCGGCAGCGCCCGTAAGGGCGCCAGCCTGTAGGGGCAGCACCACCTGCGGGCGTTAAAAAATTTCAGTTTTGCTCCTCGAAATTTGAGAAATTTCAGTTTCTGTCTTTTGTCCAAATTATAAAAATACCCCTATGAATTCAGAAATTTCCTATATGTCCCTGATTTTATAAAATACTAATTAATTAAAAGATTTAGTTGATTATTATTTTTTATCATTATCTAGTAGTCCTACATGATGATGATTATTTATACATGTGATGTATGATGTGTGGACGGATGATCATGGACTGTGTGATGTGTGTACTTGTGATTATTATTATTGAGGTCTGCGAGCCTCCATTATATTTTTTGTTTATTGTCGGGCCTACATACATATGATTAAGCTGTAATCACATGAGGTGCAGCGGGAGCGTGGATACGATAGCAAGACCCCTGAGACGGACGATCGCGATGCATGAAGATGCATCAAGATATCGACAGAACCAACGAGGATGAGATGGACGATCACAGGGCATGGAGATGCACCATTGCACACATAGATCTTGATGTTAGTGTTTAGGCCTACTGGCTCGGGCCTAATCACATTAGGTTGTGGTCGATGATCATCTGGTGTGATTGTTTATACACGTACTAGATATGTATATATATTTGCATGCGATGTAAATATATATTAAATATGTATATATGTGACATGTCATATTAGGAGACCAAATCATATAAACATCTTTCTCGATAATATTAAGTCGGTAAACGTGAGGCAATTAGATTGACCCACGTGGCCTTCCATCGTTATAAATAGGAACCGATTCTCGGTGTAGGTTGAGTTGGTCGAGTCCCTCGAGACTCACCTATATCGCGATTCGCTATCTTGCTTACGACATAGAGATGTCATCGTTGACCTGAGGGCATGGTAAGCTTGGTCGAGTCCTTCGAGGGTATATCATCAAATCAGACTCATCTTGTAACGAAGGTGTTGACGTAACCGAGCATCATGTTTGGTCGAGTCCCTCGAGGCCATGGTGATTCGGAGGCCGAACAGGACGGGAATCACAAGGAGTTGTGATCGGTAAGAGTTGCCTACCTTTTAGGCTTAGTGTGATTGGTTGAGTCCATCGAGATTACACTAAGACGCTGATTGGATCATGATCCCCACTAGAAGTCTGTCGGAGACTTCCGTTTCATGTGCTGAGGGTGTCGTGTGACTCGTTAGTAAAATAGTGGGAGCATATTAAGATAGAAGTTCATATGTTGATAGTTTATTTCTTGCAAAATCTGCATATTATTCATTTCTGTTGCATCTTTATTTTCAGAAAATGTCGCTTTTGAATCCCTTACATGGCATACTTGATGTCAACCGCCTCACTGGTCCAAATTATACGGATTGGCTCCGTAACTTGAGAATTGTTCTCACAGCGGAGAAAATCGTGTACGTCCTTGATATAGTGATGCCTACGCTTGAAGGAGGGGCAAGCGAGGATGAGATTGCTCGCTACGCAAAGTACATTGATGACTCCACTCTTGCTCAGTGCTATATGTTGGGCTCTATTACTCCTGAGTTATAGAGACAACATGAAAAGATGGATGCCAGATCCATTCTCCTACATGTCCGTAAATTATTTGAGGAACAGGGAAGGACTCAGGGATATGAGATATCCAAGAGCCTCTTCCACGCTAGGATAACTAAGGGGACACCGGTTCAGAACCATGTCATAAAGATGATTGAGTGGATAGAGAAACTCACAGGTCTAGGAATGGTCCTAGAGGATAACTTGTGTGTGGACTTTGTGCTTCAGTCCCTACCAGATTCCTTTTCACAGTTCATAATGAATTTTAATATGAACAAGCTTGAGGTGACTCTCCCAGAGCTCCTCAATATGTTGAGGGAGGCAGAGAGTACTATTAAGAAAGAGAAGCTAGTTCTCTACACTGGTGAAACTAGAAAGAAAAGGAAAGTAGAAAGGTCCCTTAAGAAGGGAAAGGGCAAGGGCAAACCAGGTAAAGCAAAGGTTGCAAAGAAAGACCCAGTAATGGACAAAGGCCAGTGCTTCCACTATGGTAAAGATAGGCACTGGAAGAGGAACTGCATAGAGTACCTTGCAGAAAGGGCAAAATAGAAGCTTGGAGAAGCTTCAGGTACATTCATGATCAATCTCCAATTGTCAGATTTTTGTGATAGTGCATTGGTATTGGATACCAATATTCCTTATTACATCTACAATTTATTATAAATTCTAGCAAAGCCGAGGGGAGATTGACGAGAGGAATATTGCATAAAGGTTTGTTTATGTAAGACACTACTCCACATATCATGAATGTAAGTGTCTAAGAGGAAACGAGATGAGGTGAACAGTGCATACCTATGGCATTGTAGGCTAGGTCATATCCATGAGGAAATGATTCAAAAGTTGCTAAATGATGGATATCTAGATCCATTCGACTATGTGTTATAGGCAACTTACGAGCCTTGCCTTCGTGGAAAATTGACCAACTCTCCATTTAGTGGAACTAGAGAGAGAGTCACTGAGCTGTTGGAACTCATACATAGTGATGTATGTGGACCCATGTCAACTCATGCCATTGGTGGTTATTCCTACTTCATTACCTTTACTGATGATTTCTTAAGGTATGGATATGTGTACTTAATAAAGTATAAGTCCGAGGCCTTTGAGAAATTCAGAGAGTATAAGAATGAGGTGGAAAACCAGACTGGAAAGCGTATCAAAACTCTTCGATCAGATCGAGGAGGTGAGTACTTAAGTACATAGTTTACTCAGTTCCTCAAGGACCATGGGATATTATCTCAATGGACACCTCCTTATACACCTCAACTCAATGGTATCTCTGGAAGGAGGAATCGTACGCTATTAGACATGGTATGGTCCATGATGAGTTTCGTTGACCTACCCATTTTATTCTAGGGATATGCCCTAAAGACCGCAGCTTACCTTCTGAATAGAGTTCCAACTAAGTCGGTAGTGTCTACACCATATGAGATATGAAAAGGGAAGAAGCCTGATCTTAAGGTTGTTAAGATTTGGGGCTGCCCTGCCCACGTTAAAAGACACAACCCCGATAAGTTAGAATTAAGGACAAAGTAATGCAAATTTGTGGGATACCCCAAGGAAACTTGTGGGTATTATTTCTATCATCTCGAGGACCAAAAGGTCTTTGTAGCTAAGAGAGCAGTGTTCCTTAAGAAGGAACACATTCTTGGTGGAGATAGTGGGAGAATGATAGAGTTGAGCGAGGTTGGAGAACCAAGCTTAAGCACCACTCTACAGCCCGAGTCTATTCAGGTACCTAATACACAAGTTTCAACTTTACGCAGGTCTGATAGAGTATCCCATCCTCTTGAGAGATATGTGGGTCATATTAGAGGAGGATATTGACGATATTTATCCTCAGACCTACGAGGAGGCTATTATGAGTATAGACTCTGGGAAGTGGCAATAAGGTTTGGAACCTAGTTGATGCGTCCGAAGGTATTGTACCCATCGGTTGCAAGTGGATCTTTAAGAAAAAGATCGGAGTAGATGGAAAGGTAGAGACCTATAAAGCAAGGCTAGTGGCTAAGGGGTATCGTCAAAGGCAAGGTGTTGACTACGACGAAACCTTCTCACCCGTAGTAATGCTAAAATCCATCAGAATTCTATTGGCTATTGCAGCACACTATGATTATGAGATCTGGTAGATGGATGTGAAAACCGCATTCCTCAATAGGAACTTCGAGGAGGAGGTGTATATGATGCAACCTGAGGGATTCGTATCTAAGAACTGCCCAGATAAGGTGTGTAGGTTGCTTAGATCCATTTATGGACTAAAGCAAGCTTCCCGAAGTTGGAACATAAGATTTGATGAGGCAATCAGATCTTATGACTTCGTTAAGAACGAAGATGAGCCTTGTGTGTATAGGAAGGTAAGTGGGAGTGCTATCACCTTTTTGGTGTTATATGTGGATGACATCCTCATCATTGGGAATGACGTAGGAATGCTATCCACAGTAAAGGCTTGGTTATCTAGACACTTCTCCATGAAGGACTTAGGGGAAGCATCCTATATCTCGGGGATTAGAATCTATAGAGATAGATCCAAAAGGATGCTTGGCTTGTCCTAGTCCAGGTACATAGAAACTATTGTCAAATGGTTTGGCATGGAAAATTCCAAGAAAAGTCTCATACCGATGAGACATGGGATATCGCTTTCTACAAGTATATCCCCAAAGACTCCAGAAGAAAGGGCGAACATGAATATGATACCTTATGCCTCAGCAATAGGGTCTATCATGTATGACATGCTATGTACTAGGCCTGATATAGTGCATGCTCTGAGTGTCACGAGCAGGTATCAGGCGGATCTTGGCTTGAAGCATTGAAAAGCAATAAAGTGTATCCTTAAGTACTTGAGAAGGACTAAGGATCTTTTACTAGTATATGGAGATAATAGCCTTAAGGTTGAAGGCTACACAAACTCAAGTTTTCTGTCTGATGTCGATGATAGTAAGTCGAATTCAGGGTATGTGTACACTTTGAATGGAGGAGCAGTGTGCTGGAGGAGTTCCAAGCAAGATACCACTACTGACTCGACCACAAAGGCAGAGTATATTACGGCATCAGATGCAGCAAAGGAGGGAGTCTGGTTGAAGATGTTCATCACAGATTTGGGAGTCGTTCCGAATAGCGAGAAGTCGACTTCCTTATATTGCGACAACTATAGGGCGATAACTCAAATAAGGGAACCCGGGCCTCATTAAAAGTGTTCTGAGGAGGTTCCAACTTATCAGAGAGATCGTAACCCAAGGAGATGTAGCTGTGGAAAGAGTTCCATCCGAAGGTAACATTGCAGATCCACTGACAAAGCCATTATCTCAGATTGTCTTTAAGCGTCACAGGGATCTGATGGGGATCAGACACATAGGTGATTGGCTTTAGGTCAAGTGGGAGATTGCTAGTCATAGGTGCCCAGCAAGCCAATCACGTGAGTGATAGCACGTGTGACTTGATGCATAATCTTTTTGCTTATTATATTTTAACATATATCACTTTATATCTATTGCATATATGCATATATATATTGTGATGTCCTTGGATTTGTGCAATGGGAATCGGATTGTGATGAGATCACGATAATGAGATCGATTCACCTTTAAACACAGATCCTAAATAATCCCGGTTATAGTTTACTCGAGAGGGACATCGTGATAACCGGACAAACTGGTGTGCTGTATACCCGTCCATATGATGGATGTAGCTGGTCTCATAGCTGCTCGTGTAGGGACACTAGGGATACAGTACAGGTGCTCATTGGAGAATGAGTTCACTGATTGATCTGCTTACGGAATGTTGGATGGTTGATGATGCCTTATTGTCAGACAGCGATTCCGTAGTCCTAGTGGTGTATCTGGTCCTTAGACTTGAGACACCAAGGATATCCTATATGAGTGCTCCACTCTTTGATACTAGACTTATAGGTTTGGTTGTCCCAAATCTAGTACAGCTGGTCATTGGGAGTGGTAGTCGATCTTACGAGAGCTATTGAGTGTCGATAAAGGATCGTCCACTCTCGGCGTCATGAAAGGAATATCCCATGTATTCTTGCTCAGACAAATCCCTAGCCAGGGTCATTCGGGTTGAGAGAGAAAGAGTTCTCCGAGAGAATCCGATTAGAGCGAGACTCGAGTAGAAACCATATGGGTCTGACAGCACCATGCTCGATATACGGTCTCTAGGATATTAGAGGGATGAGGGACTATAGGTACACGGTAACTGAGGATAAACAGGTCTAATGGATTGGATTCCCTTGTATCGTTTGGGGAATACGGCGTAGTGGCCTAGTACGTCCGTAGTCGATGAGTCGAGTGAATTATTACAGAGATAATAATTCACTGAGTTAGAAGGAGTTCTGACAGGTATGACTCACGGCCAGCTCGATATTGGGCCTATAGGGTCACACACATATGAGATATTCGACGGAGCCCTTGTCTTATTGGATGCAGATCCAATACCCACTAGGGGAGAACCCATTAGGGTTTGATAGGGGACCTCTATAAATAGGAGGGATTCAGAGCCTCACAAGCTAGAGCCTTTGCTTGCCTTTCCTATTCTCCTCTCCCTCTCCACCTCAGAGCAGGCCTGGAGTTTTGAGGAGCATCGTCGCAACCCTGCTGTGTGGATCATCGCTAGAGAGGAGGACGCTTGACCTCCTTCACCCTCTCCGAAGGATCTGCAAGGAAACAGGGATATACGATCTCCCTAGGTAACACAATCTACTCTATACGCAGTTTTAAGTTTCGCGAATTTTGCGCACTAATCTTCGCATGACGACGAACATCTCTTTGAGAATCGGGGATTTTATTTTCTTGTTCTTCCGCTACGCATATGATGTCGCCCCCAAGATTTCCCAACAAGTGAATCTTGAATGGGCCAAACTGAGATGGAAGGGAATTGAAAATGAACTACACGAGGAAAGATTCATCAACATTCATGTCTAATGCTTTAAGTTGTACAGATTTATCAGTTATATTGAGGATGTGATCATGAATTCCTCGAGTGTCATCATACTAAGTCTTAGTCAGTTCTTTCATTAGTGTGTCAGCCAATGACTTATCAGTAGATTTAAATCTATCTTCAATAACCTTTAAATATTTCTATGAACTAGTTGTAATCGGTAATGAAGTCTTTATATTATTTGCAATCGTCATTCTTACAAAGATTAAACTAAGTCTATCATATCTTTCCCAAGCCTTCATTTCATTAACTTGTTCTACAGTACTTTCATCAATCAAGTCTGTAGACTTTTCAACAAGCAAGGCTAAATCAAGATCTAATACACCTAGTGTAAATTACACATGCTCTAACCATTCTGAATAATTTGATCCAAATAGTACAAGGACACTAGAAGCATATAAACGTATAAATAGAAGTACCACTATAAAATATAAAATAATATTAATGCTTTGAGTTTATCAAAAATTTGATGAACTATTGAAATCATCTATATTACACCTTTGAGTGAAATATTGGTATATCTAGTGTTCACTCAAGATCATATATGGAGGACGGATACCATCCTTGTGGAATAGTGTTGTTAGCTTTGTTGAATATTGTATTTTGATGATGAAACCAATTGATAATTGTGTTTATGTTTTAATCTATATTTTGAGTGACGTAAAATGCTTCGATCAGGATGAGACAATCAAAGCAGAAAAAATCATGCTGGGCCGGAGGAACATGTCAGAAGATTGGACATCGGGCCGGTGCATCAATCGACATATCGATAGAAGGCTTCTGGCCATGGATTCGGGCATCAGGCCAAGAAGAGTGTGTATTGTGCCAAGGATATCGGAGTTGCGGAGTCAACTGGCCGATTAGGCAATAGGTTGCAGAAGAGGACGATACGCCGAAGAATCAGACGAAGCATCGAGGGACCAATGACATGCCGGACAACTTGATTAATGCTTAGTATTAATTGTCTAGATCGAAGTTTGTTTTACATGTTCCAGATTAACTACGATGGAAGTAAGACATGCAGTAGGAGTTGCGCCGGAGTCAAGACCATGATCACATTGGGGGTTCGAGAGTTCGACGGAAATCCGGACGGTCATCGGAGATTCTGCGGGAACAAATCCGAGAAGTCCAGGAGTTTGCCAAAGAAGCTCGTCGGAACTCGCCAAGTGGATCGTCTCAAGTCTAGAGCATCGCCGAGGGTTCGTCGAATGTTCGCCGGAAGTTCGCTCTTTCCTGCATGAAAGGGCATCGAAAATCCAATCTTTGTGGTTTTTAGAGCTAAAAAGTGTTGTAAAGGCTAGAAGTTTGTTAGAACCCTTGCAGATTCTAAACTTGGGGTTGATCGTTTTAGGGGATCGGCCTCCTTGGAACTCTATAGGGGTTCCTCCCTCCAAGTTGCTGCTCAAAGGCTGCAGAAAATATTTATCTATTGCTTATGAAAAGAGGTGGAATACATGACTATTTATAGGGCTTCTAAACCCTAACTCCTAATAGGACTCTTACTTAAGACTCCTACTTCTAACCAACTCCTAATAGAACTCCTACTCAAGACTCCTACTTCTAACCAACTCCTAATAGAGCTCCTACTCAAGACTCTTATTCCTTTACAACTCCTTATTCTTCTCTAAGAAATAACCTCCTAACCCTAGCCAGCCACTTCACCTCTTTAATAGGGGTCGGCTTAGGTAGGTTTTACATGAATGTCCCTCTCAATTAGGACTCTCCTAGCTAGAGTCCTAACAAACCCGCCCTCTTCAAATCAGCCTTGTCCTCGAGGCTGGCGATTCATGAATTTTGGGAATTTGATCTTCAAGTCATCATAGTTCTCCCAAGTAGCATCTTATGTTAGTAGGTTTGCCCACTATATTAGCAATTCAGTAGTGGATCATCATCGTCGAGTCACGATCCGTTGATCAATAATGACACTTGGCTGAGTCTGAAGTTCTCCTTGGGTAGTCATATTTGGTGGGTGGCTTTGGGCTGTCTCCAAGCACCTATTTACAACTTTCGTCTGGCCATTGGTTTGTGGGTGATATGCCATACTCCTTTTCAATTTAGTACCCTGTATATGGAATAACTTTGTCCAAAATCTGCTCATGAAGATGCAAGTAGAATTTATCATAAGCACAATGCGTCCCTTATAGTATAATATTTTTGAGTCCCAATTGTAATGAGCCATGGGGCTTGGTGCTTCCTCCAATTTTTTTATAATCTTACTAGTCTCTGAATCTTCCTACCATTCCATCTTAATATCCTTAAGAAAGTCGCTGGTCGGAAGTGAAACGGACGAAACTTCAACTTGCTCGGGTAGTTGCGAAAGTGCATATGTAAGAACATTCTCTTTCCCCTTTTTGTAAGTTATTTCATAATCAAATCCAAGAAGTTTTGTTACCCATTTTTGCTGCTCAGGGGCTGATATCTTTTGCTCTAAAAAGTACTTGAGGCTTTTATGGTCAGTTTTAATTTGAAATCGTCGGCCAATCAAGTAGGGTCTCCACCTCGTTGCTGCACGCACAATGGCGAGCATCTCCTTATTATTGAATCTCGGATTTTGATGATGAAGTTAATTGTCATTTGTTATCTAATCTATATGTTGAGATAAGTGTGCAGGATTAACTACGATGAAAGTGAGACATGCAGTAGGAGTTGCGCCGGAGTCAAGACATTGATCACGTTGGGAGTTCGAGAGTTCGACGGAAGTTCGGACAGTCGTCGGAGGTTCTACGGGAACAAATCCGAGAAGTCCATAAGCTTGCCAAAGAAGCTCATCGGAACTCGCCAAGTGAATCGTCGCAAGTCCAGGAGTTTGCCGAAAGTCCGCAGGAGCATCACCAAGGGTTCATCGGATGATCGACGGAAGTTCGCCGGAAGCTCGTCGGAAGAAGCGATTGACGCACCAGAGCAAGTTGCAGTAAATGTCTTAGGAAAAATTGTAGTTAGCACATTGATTAAGTTGGAAATGGGAGGTGATCCCATTAACTCAATCTTGGGGCAATTAGGCTCCTGAAAAACCCAAATTAGGCCGAATGGATCAACCCATTCGGACCCTGATTTCTGTCAGGCGGTTGAACCGCCCAAGGCAAGAGGTTGCACCGCCTGGGCTCAGTCTCTGAGCAAGACTGGGAGGTGCAACCGCCCTAGCCAGGCGGTGGCACCGCCTGAGGCTCAGTCTCCGAGCGAGACTGGGCGGTGCAACCTCCCCTGATAGGAGGTGGCACCGCTTGAGCTCAGTCTTCGAGCTCTGCCAGGCGGTGCAACCGCCTCAGTCAGGAAGTGCAACCGCCTGAGCTCGGTCTTCCAACTCTGTCAGGAGGTGCAACCACCCCTAACAGGGGGTAGCACCGCCCAGAGGCTCAGTCTTCGAGCTCTGCTAGGCGGTGCAACCGCTTCAGTCAGGAGGTGCAACCGCCTGATCCCGGAATTCCGGGAATTGACAGTTTTGAGCTCCAAATTTGAACTGGGTTGGGGCCTATAAATATCCCACCCATTCAGCACTGAAAGGCAGCAATTTAACAACGAAATCTTGATCCTTTTCTGTGATTCTTAGTGTTGGGAAATCATAGGGGGCGACATCATATGCGCAGCGGAAGAACAAGAAAACAAAAATCCCCGATTCCCAAAAAGATGTTCATCGTCGTGCGAAGATTGGTGCGCAAAATCCGCAAAAACACAAAACTGCGTATAGAGATTGTGTTACCTAGGGAGATCGTATATCCCTGTTTCCTTGCAGATCCTTAGGAGAGGGTGAAGGAGGTCAAGCGTCCTCCTCTCTAGCGGTGATCCACACAGAAGGGTTGCGACGACGCTCCTCAAAACTCCAGGCCTACTCTGAGGTGGAGAGGGAGAGGAGAATAGGAAGGGCAAGCAAAGACTCTAGCCTATGAGGCTGTGAATCCCTCCTATTTATAGAGATCCCGTGTCAAACCCTAATAGGTCCTTCCCTAGTGGGTATTGGATCTGCATCCAATAAGACAAGGGCTCCGTCGGATATCTCATATCCGAACCTCTACTCATCGCAATGCCTACCATATGTGTGTGACCCTCTAGGCCCAATATCGAGCTGGCCGTGAGTCATACCTGTCAGAACTCCTTCTGACTGAGTGAATTATTATCTCTGTAATAATTCACTCGACTCATCGACTACGGAAGTACTAGGCCACTACGCCGTAGTCCCCAGACGATACAGGGGAATCCAATCCATTGGACCTGTTTGTCCTCAGTTACCATGTACCTATAGTCCCTCATCCATCTAATATCCCAGAGACCATATATCGAGCATGGTGCTGTCAGACCCATACGGTTTCTACTCGAGTCTCGCTCTAATCGGATTCTCCCGGAGAACTCTTTCTCTCTCAACCCGAATGACCCTGGCCAGGGATTTGTCTGAGCAAGAACACATGGGATATTCCTCTCATGATGCCGAGAGTGGATGATCCTCTGTCGACACTCAATAGCCCTCGTAAGGTCGACTACCACTCCCAATGACCAGCTGTGCTAGATCTGGGAACAGCCAAACCTATAAGTCTGGTATCAAAGAGTGGAGCACTCATACAGGACATCCTTGGTGTCTCAAGTCTAAGAACCAGATACACCACTAGGACTACGGAATCGTTGTCTGACAAAAAGGCATCATCAACCATCCAGCATTCCGTAAGCGGATCAATCAGTGAACTCATTCTCCAATGAGCACCTGTACTATATCCCTAGTGTCCCTACACGAGCAGCTATGAGACCAGCTGCATCCATCATATGGACGGGTATACAGCACACCAGTCTATCCGGTTATCACGATGTCCCTCTCGAGTAACCTATGACCGGGATTATTTAGGATATGTGTTTAAAGGTGAATCGGTCTCATTATCGTGATCTCATCACGATCCGATTCCCATTGCACAAATCCAAGGACATCACAATATATATGCATTTATGCAATAGTTATAAAGTGATATACGCCAAAATATAATAAGCAAAAAAGATTCTGTATCAAGTCACACGTGCCATCACTCACGTGATTGGCTTGCTGGGCACTTATGACTAGCAATCTCCCACTTGACCTAAAGCCAATCACCTATGTGTCTGATCCCCATCAGACCCCTGTGACGCTCAAAGACAAAATGAGACAACGGCTTTGTCAGTGGATCTACAATGTTATCTTCGGATGGAACTCTTTCCACTGCTACATCTCCTCGGGTTACGATCTCTCTTATAAGCTGGAACCTCCTCAGAACACTTCTGATAAGACCCGGGTTCCCTTATTTGAGTAATCACCCCATAGTTGTCGCAATATAAGGAAGTCGACTTGTCGCTATCTGTATCGACTCCCAAATCTGTGATGAACTTCTTTACCCAGACTCCCTCCTTTGCTGCATCTGATGCAGCAATGTACTCCGCCTCTGTGGTCGAGTCAGCAGTGGTATCTTGCTTGGAACTCTTCCTGCACACTGCTCCTCCATTCAAGATGTACACATACCTTGAATTCGACTTGCTATCATCGACATCAGACTGAAAACTTGAGTCAGTGTAGCCTTCAACCTTAAGGCTATTACCTCCATATACTAGTAAAAGATCCTTAGTCCTTCTTAAGTACTTAAGGATACACTTTACTGCTTTCCAGTGCTCCAAGCCTGGATTCGCTTGATACCTGCTCGTGACACTCAGAGCATGGGCTATATCAGGCCTAGTACATAGCATGACATACATGATAGACCCTATTGCTGAGGAATAAGGTATCATATTCATGTTTGCCCTTTGGAATTTTCCATGCCAAACCTTTTGATAATGGTTTTTATGTACCTGGACTGGGACAAGCCAAGCATCCTCTTGGATCTATCTCTATAGATTCTAATCCCCAAGATATAGGATGCTTCCCCTAAGTCCTTAATGGAGAAGTGTCTAGATAACCAAGTCTTTACAGTGGATAGCATTCCTATGTCATTCCCAATGATGAGGATGTCATCCACATATAACACCAAAAAGCTAATAGCGCTCCCACTTACCTTTCTGTATACACAAGGCTCATCTTCGTTCTTAACGAAGTCATAAGATCTGATTGCCTCATCAAATCTTATGTTCCAACTTCGGGAAGCTTGCTTTAGTCCATAAATGGATCTAAGCAACCTACACACCTTATCTGGGCAGTTCTTGGACACGAATCCCTCAGGTTGCATCATATACACCTCCTCCTCCAGGTTCCCGTTGAGGAATGTGGTTTTCACATCCATCTGCCAGATCTCATAATCATAGTGTGCTGCAATAGCCAATAGAATTCTGATGGATTTTAGCATTGCTACGGGTGAGAAAGTTTCGTCGTAGTCAACACCTTGCCTTTGACGATACCCCTTAGCCACTAGCCTTGCTTTATAGGTCTCTACCTTTCCATCTACTCCGATCTTTTTCTTAAAGATCCACTTGCAACCGATGGGTACAATACCTTCGGGTGCATCAACTAGGTTCCAAACCTTATTAGAGTACATAGAATCCATCTCAGAATTCATGGCTTCTTTCCACTTCCCGGAGTCTATACTCATAATAGCCTCCTCGTAGGTCTGAGGATCAATATCATCTACATCCTCTGCTCTAATATGTCCCACATATCTCTCAGGAGGATGGGATACTCTATCAGACCTGCGTAAAGTTGATACTTGTGTATTAGGTACCTGAACAGACTCGGGCTGTAGAGTGGTGCTTGAGCTTGGTTCTCTAACTTCGCTCAACTCTATCATTCTCCCACTATCTCCGCCAAGAATGTGTTCCTTCTCAAGGAACACTGCTCTCTTAGCTACAAAGACCTTTTGGTCCTCGAGATGATAGAAATAATACCCACAAGTTTCCTTGGGGTGTCCCACAAATTTGCATCGCTCTGTTCTTGATTCTAACTTATCGGGGTTGTGTCTTTTAATGTGGGCAGGGCAGCCCCAAATCTTAACAACCTTAAGATCAGACTTCTTCCCTTTCCATATCTCATATGGTGTAGACACTACCGACTTAGTTAGAACTCTGTTCAGAAGGTAAGCTGCGGTCTCTAGAGCATATGCCTAGAATAAGATGGGTAGGTCAGCGAAACTAATCATGGACCGTACCATATCTAATAATGTACGATTTCTCCTTTCAGAGACACCATTGAGCTGAGGTGTATAAGGAGGTGTCCATTGGGATAATATCCCATGGTCCTTGAGGAAGTGAGTAAACTCTGTACTTAAGTACTCACCTCCTCGATCTGATCGAAGAGTTTTGATACTCTTTCCAGTCTGGTTCTCCACCTCATTCTTATACTCTCTGAATTTCTCAAAGGCCTCGGACTTGTACTTCATTAAGTACACATATCCATACCTTGAGAAATCATCAGTAAATGTAATGAAGTAGGAGTAACCTCCAATGGCATGAGTTGACATGGGTCCACATACATCACTATGTATCAGTTCCAACAACTCAGTGGCTCTCTCTCCAGTTCCACTAAATGGAGAGTTGGTCAGTTTTCCACGAATGCAAGGCTCACAAGTTGCATATGACACATAGTCGAATGGATCTAGATATCCATCATTTAGCAACTTTTGAATCCTTCTTTCATGGATGTGGCCTAGCCTACAATGCCACAGGTACGCACTGTTCAACTCATCTCGTTTCCTTTTGGACACATTTATATTCATGATATGTGGAGTGGTGTCTAACATAAATAAACCATTATGCAATGTTCCTTTCGTGATGATCTTATCATCTAATAATATCGAACAACCATTGTTCTCAAAAACAAATTTATATCCACTAACTATTAAACATGAAATGGAGATAATGTTTTTGATAATAGAAGGAACAAAATAACATGCATCTAATGCAATAAAAGCTCCACTAGGCAGATGTAGGGCGACCTCGCCAACAGCTAATACAGCAACTTTTGCTCCATTACCCATCTTGAGGTCCATCTCGCCTCTCTCTAGTCTCCTAGGCCTTGCCAGAACCTGCAACGAATTGCATATATGATAAGCACTACCGGTATCTAATACCCATGTGTTGTCATAAGAGTTTGACAAATGGAGACTGATCATGAATGTACCTGAAGCTTCATCAAGCTTTTGTTTCGCCCTTTCTGCAAGGTACTCTTTGCAGTTTCTCTTCCAGTGCCCATCTTTACCACAGTGGAAGCATTGGCCTTTGTCCTTTGTTGGGTCTTTCTTAGCAACCTTTGCTTTACCTTGTTTGCCCTTGCTCTTTCCCTTCTTAAGGGACCTTTCTGCTTTCGTTTTCTTTCTGGTCTCACCAGTGTAGAGAACTGGCTTCTCTTTCTTAATAGTACTCTCTACCTCCCTCAACATATTGAGAAGCTCTGGGAGAGTCACCTCAAGCTTGTTCATATTAAAATTCATTATGAACTGTGAAAAGGAATCTGGTAGGGACTGAAGCACAATGTCCACACACAAGTTATCCTCTAGGACCATTCCTAGACCTATGAGTTTCTCTATCCACTCAATCATCTTTAGGACATGGTTCTGAACCGGTGTCCCCTCAGTCATCCTAGCGCGGAAAAGGCTCTTGGATATCTCATATCGTTGAGTCCTTCCCTGTTCCTCAAACAATTTACGGACATGTAGGAGAATGGATCTGGCATCCATCTTTTCATGTTGTCTCTGTAACTCTGGAGTCATAGAGCCCAACATATAGCACTGAGCAAGAGTGGAGTCATCAATGTACTTCACGTAGCGAGCGATCTCATCCTCGCTTGCCCCTTCTTCGGGCGTAGGCATCACTGTATCAAGGATGTACACGATTTTCTCCGCTGTGAGAACAATTCTCAAGTTACGGAGCCAATCCGTATAATTTGGACCAGTGAGGCGGTTGACATCAAGTATGCCACGTAAGGGATTTGAAAGCGACATTTTCTGAAAATAAAGATGTAGCAGAAATGAATAACATGCAGATTTTGCAAGAAATAAACTATCAAGATATGGACTTCTATCTTAATATGCTCCCACTATTTTACTAACGAGTCACGCGACACCCTCAGCACGTGAAACGGAAGTCTCCGGCAGACTTCTAGTGGGGATCAGGATCCAATCAGCGTCTTAGTGTAACCTCGAGGGACTCGACCAATCACACTAAGCCTAAAAGGTAGACAACTCTTGCCGATCACAACTCCTTGTGATTCCCGTCCTGTTCGGCCTCCGAATCACCATGGCCTCAAGGGACTCGACCAACCATGATGCTCGGTTAAGTCAACACCTTCGTTACAAGATGAGTCTGATTTGATGATATACCCTCGAGGGACTCGACCAAGCATATCATGCCCTCAGGTCACCGGTGACATCTCTATGTCGTAAGCAAGATAGCGAATCGCGATATAGGTGAGTCTCGAGGGACTCGACCAACTCAACCTACACCGGGATTCGGTTCCTACTCATAACGATGGAAGGCCACGTGGGTCAATCTAATTGCCTCACGTTTACCGACTTAATATTATCGAGAGATGTTTCTATGATTTGGTCTCCTAATATGACATGTCACACATATGCATATTTAATATATATCTACATCGCATGCAAATATATATACATATCTAGTATGTGTATAAGCAATCACACCAGATGATCATGGACCACAACCTAATATGATTAGGCCCGAGCCAGTAGGCCTAATCACTCACATCAAGATCTATGTGTGCAACGGTGCATCTCCATGCCTTGTGATCGTCCATCTCGTCCTCGTCGGTTCCGTCGACATCTTGATGCATCTCCATGCATCACGATCGTCCGTCTCGTGGGTCCCGCTATGGCATCCACGCTCCCGCTGCGCCTCCTCATGTGATTACAACTTAATCATAGGCACGCAGGCCCGACAATAAACGAGAAATATAATGGAGGTTCGCAGACCTCAATAATAATAATCACAAGTACACACATCACACGGTCCATGATCATCCGTCCACACATCATACATCACATGTATAAATAATCATCATCATGTAGGACTACTAGATAATAATAAAAAATAATAATCAACTAAACCTTTTAATTAATTAATATTTTCTGAAATCAGGGATATATAGGGAATTTCTCAATTCCTAAGGGTATTTTCGTAATTTGGACAAAAGACAGAAATTGGAATTTCTCAAATTCCGAGGGGCAAAACTGTCTTTTGCCCAGAAAACCCTAATACCCTTTGCCCTTTTTGCTGCTGCCGCCGCCGCCACCCTGCCGGCGGCGGCCTGTGCGGCGGGGCGAGGGCACTGCCCTCGCCTGCAGGCGGCACGCCCGCTAGCGGCGATGCCGCTACGGGTGGGCGCCCCCTTCGGGCGCCGCTGCCTCCGCAGACGGTGCTGTACCGCCGGGCGGCCGCCCCTGGGGGGGGTTTCGCCCGCGGGAGCAGCGGCGGCAGGCGCCGCTTCCTTTCGGCGGCAGGCGCCGCTTCCCTGCGGCGCCTTTGCCCGTGGGTTGCCAGCCCCGCCAGCAGCAAGCCTGCTTCAAGTAGACCGCCGGCCGGCTGCTGCAGGCACAGCGCTTGCGCATGCGCCGGCGCTGTGCTGCCTGGCTGCGGCTGCAGGTATGCAGATCGAGGGCAGCAACTGTTGCTGCCCTTCCTCGCTTTTGCGTCAACGATTTTGACGTCAATATTCTTCCTAAACACAACACACGCAGTTCAAAACCAATCATTCGCACGAACAACCTGGCTCTGATACCACTGTTGGGAAATCATAGGGGGCGACATCATATGCGCAGCGGAAGAACAAGAAAACAAAAATCCCCGATTCCCAAAAAGATGTTCATCGTCGTGCGAAGATTGGTGCGCAAAATCCGCAAAAACACAAAACTGCGTATAGAGATTATGTTACCTAGGGAGATCGTATATCCCTGTTTCCTTGCAGATCCTTAGGAGAGGGTGAAGGAGGTCAAGCGTCCTCCTCTCTAGCGGTGATCCACACAGCAGGGTTGCGACGACGCTCCTCAAAACTCCAGGCCTACTCTGAGGTGGAGAGGGAGAGGAGAATAGGAAGGGCAAGCAAAGACTCTAGCCTATGAGGCTGTGAATCCCTCCTATTTATAGAGATCCCGTGTCAAACCCTAATAGGTCCTTCCCTAGTGGGTATTGGATCTGCATCCAATAAGACAAGGGCTCCGTCGGATATCTCATATCCGAACCTCTACTCATCGCAATGCCTACCATATGTGTGTGACCCTCTAGGCCCAATATCGAGCTGGCCGTGAGTCATACCTGTCAGAACTCCTTCTGACTGAGTGAATTATTATCTCTGTAATAATTCACTCGACTCATCGACTACGGAAGTACTAGGCCACTACGCCGTAGTCCCCAGACGATACAGGGGAATCCAATCCATTGGACCTGTTTGTCCTCAGTTACCATGTACCTATAGTCCCTCATCCATCTAATATCCCAGAGACCGTATATCGAGCATGGTGCTGTCAGACCCATACGGTTTCTACTCGAGTCTCGCTCTAATCGGATTCTCCCGGAGAACTCTTTCTCTCTCAACCCGAATGACCCTGGCCAGGGATTTGTCTGAGCAAGAACACATGGGATATTCCTCTCATGATGCCGAGAGTGGATGATCCTCTGTCGACACTCAATAGCCCTCGTAAGGTCGACTACCACTCCCAATGACCAACTGTACTAGATCTGGGAACAGCCAAACCTATAAGTCTGGTATCAAAGAGTGGAGCACTCATACAGGACATCCTTGGTGTCTCAAGTCTAAGAACCAGATACACCACTAGGACTACGGAATCGTTGTCTGACAATAAGGCATCATCAACCATCCAGCATTCCGTAAGCGGATCAATCAGTGAACTCATTCTCCAATGAGCACCTGTACTGTATGCCTAGTGTCCCTACACGAGCAGCTATGAGACCAGCTGCATCCATCATATGGACGGGTATACAGCACACCAGTCTATCCGGTTATCACGATGTCCCTCTCGAGTAACCTATGACCGGGATTATTTAGGATATGTGTTTAAAGGTGAATCGGTCTCATTATCGTGATCTCATCACGATCCGATTCCCATTGCACAAATCCAAGGACATCACAATATATATGCATTTATGCAATAGTTATAAAGTGATATACGCCAAAATATAATAAGTAAAAAGATTGACCGAACCACTCTAAATCTCGGTTTGCATTTACTTTGAGCATATTATCTTTACTGAAAACCTCCTTTGAAGCTTACTGCTTTCTGCGCATATACGATCGGGTTTCAAGCTTTGCACTTTCCGAATCAGTGTTTAGACGTAAATCTGCTTTTTCGTACGATCATCATAGTTCAGATTACGTTTACCTTTTGACTTTTACCATAACTGCAAACTGTCTTTATATCCTTGCTTAAAACTGCATCTCGCCTAATCAATTGATTTACGAATTAGCATTTAGACGTAAATCAGTTTCTTCTTACAAACGTCGTATTTCAGCTTGTGCTTATATTTTGGTTTTCATCATAACTGCAAACTGCCTTCATAGATTGACTTTAACATCATCTTGCTTGATCTGAAGTTAAAGTAATCTTAGAATCGGCTTTCAAACAGAAATAATTTTCATCGTTCGAACGCAGTTTCGTTTTAATCGCAGAAAGTTTTCCGCTGCACTGATTCACCCCCCCCCCCCTCTTAGTGCTCTTGATCCTAACAATTGGTATCAGAGCGGGGTTAACTCTCTAACGGATTAAAATCCAAGAGAGATGGCATACGCTGGAAACCAAGAGGGACATTCTATTACACATCCACCCATGTTCAGTGGGACGGACTACACCTATTGGAAGACCCGAATGAGGATCTTTCTTATTTCTATGGATTTTGAACTTTGGAATATTGTCGAAAACGGATTTTCGAAGTCTTCTCTTCCAATGATCGATTGGAATGAATTGGAGAAGAAGGCTTTCGCTCTTAATGCAAAGGCTATGAATGCCTTATTTTGTGCACTTGATAAAAATGAGTTTAACCGTGTTTCAACTTGTGAAACCGCATTTGATATTTGGCACACACTCGAAGTGACTCACGAAGGCACAAGTAGAGTGAAAGAGTCAAAAATCAATCTTTTGTTACATTCTTTCAAACTTTTCCGGATGAAACCGAGTGAAACCATTGGCGACATGTTTACTCGTTTCACGGATGTCGTCAATGGTCTAAAAGGACTCGGAAAAAGTTTTTCGGATTTTGAGCTCGTAAATAAGATTCTAAGATCCCTTCCTAAGAGTTGGGATCCTAAAGTCACTGCTATTCAAGAGGCAAAAGATCTACGCAACTTCCCTCTTGAAGAACTAATAGGGTCATTAATGACCTACGAGATAACTTGTAAAGCTCATGAAGAGCAAGAAGACATCCTTCCAAAGAACAAGAAGGATATGGCACTTAAAACATCAGAAGGCCACCTGAGAGAAAACTCAAGTGATGAGGACTGTGATGATGACTTGGCACTTCTAACAAGAAAATTTAAAAAATTCTTTAAAAGAAACAAGTTTAAGAATGACGCAAAAAATAAACTTGAACCCAAGAAGGACCAAGATATTTTCTATGAATGCAAAAAGCCGGGACATTACAAGAGTGATTGTCCCCAAGTCAAAAAGAGTACTTCAAAGAAGAAGGCGCTCAAAGCAACATGGGATGACTCGAGCGCGTCCGAAGAAGAGGAGTCCAACACCGAGCAAGTTGCTCATTATGCCTTAATGGCCATCGGAGATGAGGTAACAAATTTAATAGATGCAGATTTATCATTTGATGAATTATTAAATGTATTTCATGACTTATTTGATGAATGCAAGATTATTAATAGAAAATATAAATTACTAAAAAAGGAGCATGATAGTCTTATTTATAATTTTGATAAGTTAAAAACTGAATATCATGATAGTTTAAATTCTTGCATCAAATGCCATGATCTAGAAACTCTCCAAAAGGAAAACTTGCTACTTAAGGACACCTTGAAGAAATTCGAGGTTGGTAGCAAGTCATTGAACATAATCCTTGCAAACAAGGGTTACGTTCCCAAAAGAAGTGGAATTGGATTTGTGAGAAGTTCTCACCAAAATCCAACCACCTTCATGAAAGGCCCCATCTTACATGTTTGACACCAAAACAAATGCAACTTTTGTTGCAAATTTAGACACAAGATGCATTATTGTCTATTCAAGAAAATTAGTCCAAACAAATTGATTTGGGTTCCTAAAGGAACCATGATAAATTCTATGCAACATGATAGACAATGTAGATCTATTTGTGAGGCACCCAAAAGCAAATGGGTACCTAAAAATCATCCTTTCTTGTAGAAAACTAAACCATCACAAGCTAGGAGCAAGAGATGGTACCTTGATAGTGGATGCTCAAGGCATATGACCGGAGATCCATCTCAATTCTCTAAGCTCACTAGCATAGACGAAGGCTATGTCACCTTCGGAGACAACAACAAGGGTAAAATCATTGGCAAAGGAACTATAGGTAACAAATCCAACTTCTTTATTGAAGATGTTTTGTTAGTTGATGGTTTAAAACATAACCTCTTGAGCATTAGTCAATTATGTGATAAAGGATATATTGTCAGATTTGAATCTAATGCTTGTATCATTGAAAAACCACACAAAAACATATCTATGATTGCATTGAAACAAAATAACGTATACACTATTGACATCAATGATTTGTGTAATGAAATGTGTTTTTCTGTTTTGAATGAGGATGCTTGGATATGGCATAGAAGATTAGGTCATGCTAGCATGAAACTAATCACTCAAATATCATCTAAAGAACTTGTAAGAGGAATTCCTCATATCAAGTTCATCAAAGATAATGTATGTGATGCTTGCCAATTAGGTAAACAAATTAAGGGTAGTTTCAAATCTAAGAATCAAATAAGCACCTCTAGGCCCTTACAATTGATCCATATGGACTTGTTCGGACCAATCTCCACATCAAGCCTAGGAGGTAGCAAATACGCTTTCGTCATTGTGGATGACTATAGCAGATACACATGGACTTACTTCTTAAAACAGAAAAGTGAATGCCTTAGATATTTTACCAAGTTTTGTAATCTTGTTCAGAATGAGAAAGGTTCTATGATTTCGTCAATTAGAAGTGATCATGGTGGTGAATTTCAAAATCATGATTTCCAGGAATTTTGTGAACTCAATGGATACAACCATAATTTCTCTACTCCTAGAAATCCTCAACAAAATGGAGTAGTAGAAAGAAAAAATCGAAATTTACAAGAAATGGCAAGAACCATGTTGAATGAACACAACCTACCCAAATATTTTTGGGACGAAGCTATAAATACTGCATGCTATATTTTGAATAGAGTT
Organism: Musa acuminata AAA Group; assembly: GCF_036884655.1. NCBI lineage: Eukaryota > Viridiplantae > Streptophyta > Magnoliopsida > Zingiberales > Musaceae > Musa > Musa acuminata. The sequence continues at coordinate 12,306,471 of NC_088347.1, read as the reverse complement.
CTAATAAGACCCCTACTAACCAAAACTCCCTATGAGTTATGGAACAACAAAAAACCCAATGTTTCATATTTTAAAGTCTTTGGGTGTAAGTGTTTTATCTTGAATGAAAAGGATAACTTAGGAAAATTTGATGCTAAATCCGATGAAGGAATCTTTCTTGGTTATTCTTCGGTTTCTAAAGCCTTTCGTATCTTCAATAAAAGAACTTTAATTATCGAAGAATCCATTCATGTTGTTTTCAATGAGATTTTCGAAATTAGGAAAAATGATTTTGATGATGATGTTAATTTTGATTCCTTGAATTTAAATGAAACCCCTTCTCCAACTAGCAACTTGGATGCATCCACTTCCGAAACATCCTTACACAAGGATTGGAAGTATGTAGATGCTCATCCTAAGGAGCTAATCTTAGGAGACACGTCAAAGGGGGTTCAAACACGATCTTCTCTTAAAATTTTTTGTGCGAACGCCGCCTTTCTCTCCCAAATTGAACCCAAATGTGTTGATGAAGCCATGAAAGATGATTCATGGATTATCACAATGCAAGATGAATTGAATCAATTTGAGAGAAATGAGGTGTGGAAGCTTGTTCCTAGGCCAAATGACCATTTAGTTATTGGTACTAAATGGGTCTTCAGAAACAAGCAAGATGAAAATGGTATCGTGGTTAGAAACAAGGCTAGATTAGTGGCCAAAGGTTTCAACCAAGAAGAAGGTATCGATTATGAAGAAACCTTCGCTCTTGTGGCTCGAGTGGAAGCCATAAGGATGCTCCTTGCCTACGCTAGTAGTAATAATTTTAAGTTGTTTCAAATGGATGTTAAAAGCACTTTTCTAAATGGCTTTATTTCCGAAGAAGTTTATATTGAACAACCTCCTGGATTTAAAAATAATAGCCTCCCTAATCATGTGTTTAGATTAACTAAAGCTCTCTATGGTTTAAAACAAGCCCCAAGGGCTTGGTATGAGAGACTTAGTTCTTTTCTTATCGAAAATAAATTCACAAAAGGCAAGGTTGATACTACATTGTTCATCAAGAATTTTGAAAATAATTTTCCCATTGTTCAGATTTATGTTGATGATATTATCTTTGGCTCTACGAATGAATCTCTTTGTGAATCTTTTGCTAAAACTATGAGTCTTGAATTCGAAATGAGCTTAATGGGAGAATTAACATTCTTCTTAGGCTTACAAATCAAACAACTAAGCAATAGCATCTTTATTAGTCAAACTAAATATGCCATGAATTTATTAAAAAAGTTTAATATGAACAACTCAAAGGCTATCAACACTCCTATGAGCACCTCCACTAAGTTAGAAATTGATGAAAGTGGAAAGCTTCGATCAAAAAACTTATAGGGGTATGATAGAAAGTTTAATTTACCTCACTACAACCAGACCAGACATCATATTCAGTGTAGGACTTTGTGCTAGATTTCAATCAAACCCTAAGATATCTCATCTCAAAGCAGTTAAAAGAATACTTAGATATCTTAATGTACCACAAATCTAGGATTATGGTACCCAAAATCAGAGAATTTTGAGTTAATTGCTTATGCTGATGCGGACTTTGCTGGCTGTAGACTAGATAGAAAAAGCACATCAGGATCATGTCAATTTTTAGGACATGCCCTTGTTTCCTGGTCATCTAAGAAACAAAACTCGGTTGCACTATCAACAACCGAAGCTGAATATATTGCAGCAAGTGCATGCTGAGCACAAGTTGTATGGATGAAAAACACCTTCGAAGATTACAAAGTTAATCTTAAAAATATTCCCATTAAATGTGATAACACAAGTGCAATATGCTTAACTAAGAATCCTATACAACACTCAAGAACAAAACATATTGATATTAGACATCACTTTATACGAGATTATGTTACTAATAATGACGTAACCATAGAGTTCATTGATACTAAACATCAACTAGCTGACATTTTTACAAAACCTCTAAGTGAAGAACAATTTGATTTCATAAGAAGAGAATTAGGAATGTTGATGTGTCCGAATAGATAAACTAGTCAAAATTATTTTTCGAACTTTATTGAATGATCAAATCACTTGATTGCCATTACATAACATGCGTTGAAAAATTTTGTCTTCATGATTGTATTTGAAAATCTGTAGCATAGTCTTGTCCGAATGCATGAAAATGTTCATTTCATTTTCGGATTCGCTAAACAATTGGAATGCTAAAAATCGAATTTTCTTATACACTCTTATGAAAAATATTTTTTTCTGAAATGGATTTGATGAAATGATTCCTGCTTTTGAATTACATCTTGAAATATGGATGATAGTATTTTTACTTGCAAAAAGCTGTTTCAAACACATATCTTGACTGAAAGTAAACTCACAAATAGCTGGAATCACAAATGGCTTTCCTCCTTCATGCACAAACGATTATAACAAAAAATAAGGAAAAAGTATTCTAAGTAATCCACGTATCATGCCTTCCTTTATATGCTTGATAACCTGCTTATATTGTTCTCCTGGTATCACATCTACCATACTTTTTGTTGATGACAAAGGGGGAGAAATATATGAATTGATGCTATAAACACTGATGCTATGATATATGAACAGATGCCATGCATTAATTTGCATTGAGTTGATATCTTACCATGTGAAGAAATGCAACACTTGCTAAAATATTTGAAATGTGTACATCATGTAATGATATCAAAATCTTACTTCATAGCTTTACATGTTGATATCTTACAAGTTGATGAATTGCTACAATTACCATCATTCAAAATTGTTATGTAAAATTTAAAAATGAATGTCAAGCCTTGACATCATCTTCAGAGAGATACATCATGATGGGAGTATTGATAAGTTCAAATGATTTAACTTATCAATATGTCGCTTGAATTCTTAGGTCTTGAATTCAAGAATGACTTATCTCAAGTATGGCATATAGATAGGGGGAGTTAAGGTTAACTCCATTATCAATTGATTGTCATCATCAAAAAGGGGGAGATTGTTGAATCTCGGATTTTGATGATGAAGTCAATTGTCATCTGTTATCTAATCTATATGTTGAGATAAGTGTGCATGATTAACTATGATGAAAGTGAGACATGCAGTAGGAGTTGCGCCGGAGTCAAGGCATTGATCACGTTGGGAGTTCGAGAGTTCGACGGAAGTTCGGACAGTCGTCGGAGGTTCTACGGGAACAAATCCGAGAAGTCCATAAGCTTGCCAAAGAAGCTCGTCGGAACTCGCCAAGTGAATCGTCGCAAGTCCAGGAGTTTGCCGGAAGTCCGCAGGAGCATCACCGAGGGTTCATCGGATGATCGACGGAAGTTCGCCGGAAGCTCGCCGGAAGAAGCGATTGACGCACCGGAGCAAGTTTTTTTTAGTAAGTAAAAGTAAATTGATTATGTGTAAAGTTTCTACAAATAGCTTTATCTATACAAGTCATAGACAAAGCCAAGTAACTCATAGAGTGCGAATGCGATAGTTATGACTACACATGCTGTAGACTATAACTTCCAATTATAGTCAACATAGAAAATGTTTATCCAGTTATATCAAAACTACTTGTGGGTACATTATCATTCCCAAGATTTTTAGCTAATAGAAAAATTAAATTTGATAAAAATATATTTTTCTCTTCGGTTAAAGTGCTCGATTTTGAGATTATGCTCCATACAGGATCTTGAGTCTCCAATAATCTCTTTCAAGAGCTAAGCATTATTTGTGTGTTGACATTCAAAAATTCTATTATATCTCTCCTTCCACATCCACCAAATAGCGCATCTAAAAGTAACCTTTACCAGTTGTGTGAGAGGCCCTTTTCTTGAGAAACATTGCATGAGGTCGCCTAGTTCTTGGTGCAAGTTTGGTTGCGGCAGTCTATTGAGTTCAAATCACTAGAGAATCTCCTTCCATATCCATTTTGTATAATCACAAGCAAAATAGAGGTAGTCAATAGTTTCTTCTTGTTGCATACAAAGGGAGCATCGGTTAACATGATAGATATCTCTTCTTTTCATATTGTCTATTGTAGGTAGTTTATTGAGAAGGGCCTACCATGTACATAAGGAATGTCTTTGTGATCCCGGTCGATCCCATGTCCAACTGCTTGGGACCCACTTGATATTTCTTTGCCTAATTTGGTTAGTACCATCTGTTGGCGCAGTTGGTTAGTAACGTCTGTTGTTGTGACGCTAAGGGCTAGAGATCCATTTATCGATGCCAACTGTGGTAGATTTGGCAACAAATTATTTTTGGTTAGTAGTACCGTCTGACGCCCAAATGTTTTAGGTAGCGGCAACGACACTATAGCGGCGACCAGATCTAGGGCGACCACTATAGCGCGACGATACTGTAGCGGCGACCAGATCTAGGGCGACCACTGTAGCGGCGACGACACTGTAGCGGCGGCCAGATCTCCCTAGGGCGATCTGACTCCTGTAGCGTTGGCTTTCTCCCACGGGCGACGGGCGACGACATTGTAGCGGTTTCCTGCAGCGTTGGCTTTCTCCCAAGAGCGATGGTACTATAGCAGCGGCGACGACACTGTAGCAGCGACGGTACTGTAGCGACGACAATACTGTAGCGGTGACAAGATCTCCCTAGGACGATCTGACTCCTGCAGTGTTGGCTTTCGGGCGACGGTACTATAGCAACGATCTGATCTCCCTTAGTGGTGATCGGATCTCCTGCAACGTCGGCTTCTCCCTAAGGGCGATGAGGCGACCAGATCTCCCTAGGGCGACGGTACTGTAGCGGCGAATATACTGCGATGGTGGCTTTTCCCTATGGAGACGATTCTGTAGCTGCGACCAAAAGAGGGATCAAACATGGCAGCGACAGCCCCTAGGGCTAGCAACATCGGCGGGAGGGTTGATACGATGCATCGAAGTAGGTCGCGCTCTAGATCGCGGCAGCCTGCCCTCATTTCCAGTGACCCTCGGCCTTGGACTAGCCTCTTCAAAGCTCCGGTTGGAAGTCCGGATCTAAGCTTGGAATTCTTTACTCCAGAAGTTCAGGTTGATAAGAAGATTGTTGTATACGAGACTGATGATTCAGCAGAGCTTATTGAGACACGGACTATGGCGATTGTTGGCTATGTGGTAGGTCTCAAAACATCTTATTTCCCACTATCCTCATTTATCAAAACTCGATGGGGAATATCATCATTCGATCTTCATATGCTGGAGAACGGATTCTTTGTTTGTAAGCTATACTCTGAAGAAGATTTACAACGGGTCCTCGAAGGATTCTGGACTATTCGCGGCCATCCAATGATTCTACGACGCTGGTCTCCTGATGTCCATTTGGAGTTAGATAGCCTACAGTCTATTCCATTATGGGTATCCTTTCAATGTCTTCCTCTGCATCTTTGGAGTCAACGTTTTATTGCAAAGTTATGCAGCACTCTGGGACAACCACTCTACATCGACAAAGCAATAGCAGCTCAGACGAGATTGGCATTTGCACGAGCATGCATACTGGTTTCTTCCGACGAAGATCTTCCAAATGAGGTTTTCTATCGTGATCTTGACGGGAACACTCGGAAGGTACATGTCTCATATTCCTGGAAGCCACAATGATGTCAGCATTGCTTATCTTTTGGTCATGCAAATGGAGCTTGTCAGCAAACTCCAAAACTGACCACAAAGGTCTATCGACCACGTCAAGCGCCTTAGCAACAAAGCGAGTCTTCTCTAATGGCAGTAGCACCGATGGTGGCAAAGACTATTGAGCATTCCGACTCGCAAGGATAGCACCGCGGACAGAAGGACAAATCCAAAACTATACCTCTTCCTATAATGTCTGAGCCTTCCACAACAAAAGTTTCCCATAGTACTAGTGGACAGGAGAAGCATAAGTCAGAAACTTCATCTCTTCCAATATCTTTAGATCCGTCCACAATAGCTCAACGAACTCAGGCCCAAACAAATCTCGCCAGTAAGGATATTCTTCCTCAACAAACTCAGGCCACAACAAACATTGCCAATAAGGATATTCTGTCTCAACAAACTCAAGCCCCAACAAACCTCTCTAGCCAGGCTGCTCCAACAAATACTATCCAGGATATTGTGCTGCAACATTCTTATCGTGCTTCAACAAACCCTGCCAATCAAGACCACATGATTCAAGGTATTTTAAAGTTTAAAAATCTGTAAGCTGTAGATGAAGTGGATAAATATAGGAATAAAGCCATAAAAGGTAAGGATATTGTGCGGGAGAAAAATACAAAACCGAAGGATAAGAAAAAGGATGGTACAATCCATCTAAAGTCATAAGATGAATACCTTACCACCTTTTCATTTGTTTATTACTAATGAAGATAACATGCTGGAATGTTCGCGGACTTAATAAGCCTGAGAAATGTCGGGAGCTCAACAGAATAATCAAGTCTGCCGCATGTGATATTGTTATTCTAGTGGAAACGAAAATTAAACAATCGCGTGTTCAAACTCAAAAGAATTTAATATGGCCGGACGCAGAACTGTTTACCAATGACTCAAATGAAACTTTTGGCGAATATGGGTCTTATGACATCCTAACTCTATTAATGCTTGGTTTATTTTTGCTACTGATCAATTCATTCATCTTAAGGTAGAGGACAAAAAGAATGGCTGTCAATTCAATTTCACTGGTATATATGCTTCAAACAGTATGCAAGAAAGAAATACTCTTTGGTCTAACCTGACTAATATTGTAAATGGCTGTCTCAATGTATCTTGGATTGTTCTTGGAGACTTTAATACTGTTCGGTACACAAATGAAAAAGAGGGGGGTAGACAACTTTCAGAAAGCCAACTTCAAAGTTTTAACGATTACATTAACACTACAGCATTGTTTAATATAAAATCTATGGGAAATTGGCTCTCCTGGAGTAATTAAGGTGCTGCTAACAGAAATATAATGGCTCGACTTGATAGGTGTTTAATTAATCATGAATGGTTAACAGTTTACCCAGATTCACTTCTTGAGTATGGTGCTCCTTTGTTTTCTGACCATTCTTTAATGTATATACACGCAGACAAAGTGACACTAAGAGGCAAGAAACCGTTTAGATTCTTTAACATGTGGAGTACTCATCCTCAATTTCTTGATGTTATCAAATCTGCTTGGAATGTTAATGTGCATGGATCCCCCCCTTACATCTTATGTCAAAAGCTCAAAGCCTATAAAGTAGCACTAAAGGAGTGGAATACAAATACCTTTAGCAATATTACCATCAGAGTTCAATTTTGTAGAAAGGAACTAATGTCATTGCAACATGAGCTGCAACTTCAGCCAAATGATGAGAATATTATTTACAAAGAGACAGAAGCCAGAAATAACTTCATGCAAGCCTTAAAACAGGAGGAAAGTTTTGTAAAACAGAAATCTCGACAGCATTGGCTTACACTAGGGAATTCCAATACTAAATTTTTCTATGCTTCAATTGCTACTCAAAGGGTTGTTAACCGTATCAGCAAATACAGAGACAAAGATGATAATCTTATTGAGAATTTAGATGAGGTTAAAGCACACACAGAGCAATTTTTTTATTCCTTACTCAATCAAGCTGGGAAACCTAATAACATTCATGTGGAGCCGACTATAAAACTTGATTCATAAGCTATTTCAATCCTCAATGCCCCAATTACAGATGACGAAATTGTATGTGTTGTCTTTAAGTTACCAAAGCACAAAAGCCCAGGTCCAGATGGATTTTCAGTTGAATTTTACCAAACTGCTTGGTCTATTATTGGAAATGATGTGATCAAGGCTTGCCAACATTTTTTCTCTTCAGGTCATATTCTTAGAGAGATGAATTGCACTTTTATTTCTTTAATTCTGAAGAATGCAGGGGTTGATTCACTAGAGGACTATCGACCCATATCATTATGCAACTTTATTTACAAGATCATCTCCAAAGTATTGGCAAATAGAATGCAAAAGGTAATACACAAGATCATTAGCCCAAATCAAGCTGCTTTCATCAAAGGGAGAAGTATACATCATAACATTTTACTTGCTAATGACTTGGTCAAAGATTTACACTAAAAAACAAGAGGGACAAAAATCTGTTTTAAAGCTAATTTACGGAAAGCCTTTGATTCAGTTAATAGGAAATTTATCTATAAGATGCTCCTCGATATGAACTTCCCACAACAATGGGTTAATTGGATTCAATCTTGCTTGGAAACTTCAAAGTTTTCGATACTCTTTAATGGCTCACCTATTGGTTTTTTTGGGAGCACGAATGGCATCCGACAAGGTGATCCACTCTCTCCGTATCTCTTTACTATTGTGATGGAAGGACTTAGCTGTATGTTGGAACATGCAGTCTTAAATTGCAACATTAAGGTACCCATTGCTGGTTCTATTCATATATTGTGACATTTGCAGATGATTTATTTATCTTTCTCCAAAATGATCCAACTTCAGTAAAGAACCTGGCTACTATTATGAATGACTTTGGTATGGTTTCTGGACTTCAGTTAAATCATGCGAAAAGTAAAGTATATATGAGCCCTTACGTTGAGGATAAGGTCTTTATTGCATAAACTTTGGGGGTTAGTGAGGGAAGCCTGCCAGTTCCTTATTTGGGTCTCCCGCTCATATCCACAGGCATTCACAAAACCCACTGTCAGCCTATCCTGCAAAAAATAAAGAATAAAATTTCTTCTTGGAAAAATAGGCTTTTATCAAAAGTAGGACGACTCGAACTCATCCGTTCGGTATTGCACTCCTACTCTATATATTAGTGTAATGCATTTCTTCTGCCTGCTGGACTTCTCCAAGATATTGAACGGTTATTAATGAACTTCTTCTGGAATGGCACAAATGATAAGGCAATGCATATGGTAAATTGGGATAACATTTGCAAACCGAAAGATGAAGGGGGGCTAAACTTGAGAAATACTTGAGATTGGAATCAAGCATGCCTGGTACAATAATTGTGGGATCTTTTACAAAACAAATGTTCCTTATGGTCACAATGGGTTTCTGCTAGGTATCTTTCAAAGGAATCAATCTGGGAAATTTCAACAAGAACATACCACTCTGCAGCTTGGAAAGGAATTTTAAAGGCAAGGAATTAGCTAATCAAACACATTTCTTATGCAATCTCTTCTGGAACTAGTACTAATATGTGGTACAATCCTTGGGTGAATGAGAAGAGTATATTTCAATTATATGGCAATAGAATAAGAAAAGATCTTGGGGCTCCCAAAGATTGGAAGGGTTCCGAGATCATTGCTAACGGTACCTGGTGTCTCCCTAATCCTATTTCTCCCGAAATGTTATCACTTTAGCCGACTATCATAGCTATTCCAATCAGGAACAACTCTTCAGATATACTTATTTGGCCTCATGACAATGGCAAATTTAGTACCACATCCGTATGGCACCGGAGCAAGTTGCAGTAAATGTCTTAGGAAAAATCGTAGTTAGCATATTGATTAAGTTGGAAATGGGAGGTGATCCCATTAACTTAATCTTGGGCAATTGGGCTCCTGAAAAACCCAAATTGGGCCGAATGGATCAACCCATTCGGACCCTGATTTTTGCCAGGCGGTTGAACCGCCCAAGGCAGGAGGTTGCACCGCCTGGGCTCAGTCTCCGAGCGAGACTAGCAGGTGCAACCGCCCCAGCCAGGCGGTGGCACCGCCTGGGGCTCAGTCTCCGAGCGAGACTGGACGGTGCAACCTCCTCTGACAGGAGGTGGCAACGCTTGAGCTCAGTCTTCGAGCTTTTCCAGGCGGTGCAACTACCTTAGTCAGGAGGTGCAACCGCCTGAGCTCGATCTTCGAGCTCTGTCAGGAGGTGCAACCGCCCCTAACAGGAGGTAGCACCGCCTAGAGGCTCAGTCTTCGAGCTCTGCCAGGCGGTGCAACCGCTCCAGTCAGGAGGTGCAACCGCCTGATCCCAGAATTCTGGGAATTGACAGTTTTGAGCTCCAAATTTGAACTAGGTTGGGGCCTATAAATACCCCACCCATTCAGCACTGAAAGGCAGCAATTTAACACCGAAATCTTGATCCTTTTCTGTGATTCTTAGAGCTCAAAATTGTTATAAAGGCCAAAAGTTCTTCTCCCTCTGTTCTTCCAAATTCTAAGTTGTAAGGGTTGTCTCCTAAGCCCATCAAATGGAGTGAAACTGTAAAAGGGTGGTTGGCCTTCGCCTATTGAAGGAAGGCCTCTAATTGACGTCGATGACCTCGTCGGTGGAGGAAGCCAAAAGTGGAGTAGGTCAAGATTGACCGAACCACTCTAAATCTCAGTTTGCATTTACTTTGAGAATATTATCTTTACTGCAAACCTCCTCTGAAGCTTACTGTTTTCTGCGTATATACGATCGGGTTTCAAGCTTTGCACTTTCCGAATCAGCGTTTAGACGTAAATCTACTTTTTCGTACGATCATCATAGTTTATATTACGTTTACATTTTGACTTTTACCATAACTACAAACTGCCTTTATATCCTTGCTTAAAACTGCATCTCGCCTAATCAAGTGATTTACGAATCAGCATTTAGACATAAATCAGTTTCTTCGTACGAACGTCGTATTTCAGCTTGTGCTTATATTCTGGTTTTCATCATAACTGCAAACTGCCTTCAAAGATTGACTTTAACATCATCTTGCTTGATCTTAAGTTAAAGTAATCTTAGAATTGGCTTTCAAACAGAAATTGTTTTCATCGTTCGAACGCAATTTCGTTTTAATCGCAGAAAGTTTTCCGCTGCACTAATTCACCCCCCCCCCCCCTCTTAGTGCTCTTGATCCTAACACTTATCATATGTTAACATATTTTGATCGGGGGGAGACAATATCTTGCTAATGTATGTGATTGGTCGACCATCTTGCATGAGAACATCTCCCATTCTATCTCCAGATGCATCGGCCTTAATGATGAAGGGTCTGTTAAAATCTGGTAGCGCTAGCACCGGCGTCGTCGTTATGGCTGCCTTAAGTTTGTCAAAGGCAGTGGAGGCTCTGTCCGACCATTGGGAGACATCTTTTTTCAGTAAGGAAGTAAGTGGTGCACTGATCTCTCCATAGTTTTTCACGAACTTGCAGTAGTAGCCTGTTAAACCCAAAAAGCCATGTTGCAATTTTATGTTCCTTTGGGTCAGCCAGTTTTGCATTGCTCCAATTTTGAAAGGGTCTATTGCCATACCTTTCTTTGATATGATATGCCCATGATATTCCACCTTCTTTTGAAGAAAGCAAAAATTCATAGTGGTTGTTGTGTGTTCAAAAGGTGGTTTTCGGTATGTCTTCTTCGTATACTCGTATTTGATGATACCCGGATCGAAGGTCCAGCTTTGTGAAGATTTGTTCTCCCTTTCATCTAGCAATTCATCTACTATTGGAATAGAGAATTTATACTTGATGGTTATGCCATTGAGAGCTCGGTAATCAACACATAATCGCCTTGTTCCGTCCTTCTTGCGTACAAGTAGCACCGGTGAAGAGTAGAGGTTGCAACTTGGTCGAATAACTCCTGTTTCGAGCATCTCTTTTACAATCCTTTGTATTTCATCCTTCTGGAGATGTGGATACTGATATGGCTGAGCATTTGCTGAAGATTTTCCTGAAAGGATCGTTATATAATGATCATACCGACGGATAAGAGGTAGGTTGCGCGGTTCGTCAAATATATTTGAAAATTCAGCAAGCAAAGGAAGTAGATTTAGATCTTCAAATTCTGTTGGCTCTCCCTTAGTTTGCTGCTCAAGTTATGCCAAAAAGCCGCTGTATGCTTTATGCAAAACCTTCTCCATTTGTTGTGTGCAAATCGTTGTTATGTCGCCCCCACGTTTCCCGTGCAATGTCACCTGTTTCTCCTTATTGTAAAATTTCATAATTAGTTTCATAAAATTCCAGGAAATATCATCTAATGTCATCAACCATTTAATTATGAGCATGGCCTCATGATTGTTAAGAGGGAGAAGGAAGAAATCTGCAATTATCTCTTGGTCCTGCAGCAATAGTTTCTCTTGCGAGCGCCTACGATCATAATTCAAAATCCATCCGTCAGTGACCTTAACATCAAACCTGCAGCGATTCTCGATAGGTAATGCTATCCGAACAGCAAGCTTACTATTTAGGAAGTTAGTAGTACTGCCCGTGTCGATGAGAACAGTGATCGGTTGTTGTTTGAGAAGGCCTCCAACTTTCATCGTTTGTGGGTTTGAGTAGCCGGCTAGTGCGTGTACTGTAACATCAGTCGGTTGTGGCTCTTCTTCCGCATCTTCTTTATGTTCAAGGTTCTCTTCTGAATGTTTAATGACATCTTCTTCTATTAGTTCAATCATAAGAAGTCTCCCTTTCATCGTTTGTGGGTTTGAGTAGCCAGCTAGTGTGTGTACTGTAACGTCGGTCGGTTGTGGCTCTTCTCTTGTTAACCTCTTTGGTGTAGGGACTTGGTCTATAGTAGGGGGGGTTGAGGGCTTTAATATTACTGGTTGAGGAGTGACCCTAGTCCTCCAAGCTTCATGGTTCAATTGCTCCTCTTGATATCGTGCGAAAGAGATGGCTGCCATAAGCGTATACGGTTGTCGCGCTTTAACTTCTCCTCGGATCTCCGGCTTCAAGCCCTCAATGAAGGTCCTTAATAGCTATTTTTGAGACCAATCACAAGTTTGATTAGATAACCTTTCAAACCTGGTTTGGTACTCCTGAATGGTGGAGGTTTGTCGGATCTTTGCTAGTTGTCCGTCAATATTCTCGTAATCGATTTGTTTGAAGCGGATCAGCAGTCCTTCTTTGAATTGTTGCCATGAAAGGACTCCTTAAGTATGTTCAAACCATTCAAACCACTGTATAGCATCCCCTTCAAGATGTATAGCTATAATTTTCACCATAGATGAATCCGCGGTTTTATAGTACCAAAAATATCGCTCCGCGCGCGAGATCCAACCAATCGGGTCTCCTTCTTCCCATCTAGGGAAATCCACTCTCATGCATGGATAGTTGGGGTTGGTCATAGAGCTTCCCCTCTCTTGGAAGTCATATCTTTAGGCTTGGTGTGATTGGGCAAAGCTCTCTCCTTGTGTGATTTCTTCGGGCTTAGTGGTCGGCCCAATCTAAGTTCGGTAAAGAGCGTCCGAATCTTATCCTCCATTCGCGCCTCCAAGGCTTTGAATTTAGCATTGATTGCCTCCTTAGATGCCATAGTATATGCCTCCAAATCTATGATGTTAAGATCTCTCTTTTGTTGTTAGGTTAAAGGCATGTATAGGTTGAGAGAAGTGATGGTCGAAAGGGTTGGTGGATCGGTGGATGTAGGCTACGATTTAGGTTTATTTTGTGGTAGTTTTGGGTGCAGTTTGAGGGTATGGTTTAGTAGAGTTTTAGGGCTGTCGATGAAAGTTTTGGACCTATGGTAGATGACAGCAAAGGTTTGATAGAAATTAGTGGAAGTTGCAGCAAGTATGTGCTATCTTGTAAGAGCATAATTGTCATCGAAGAAACAATGGTTTCTCGATGTAATTTCTACCAAAAACTTAAGAGAATTGAGGAGGGAATTGATAGCAAAATCATAGATTATATGACAGCAAGGATGTATAATTTAATCAAGAGAATTTCGGCAGTGTAACAGCAAGGAAATTGGTGCAAGTTGCGATAGCAGAATTGTCATCGAAAAATTTCAATGGGTTACGATGAAAATTTACAGCAATACAAAATCATTTTTAGAGATGAATTCCTTAATATATCAATCTTAGATGGAAGCCAAGATGATCTATGAAGTGTATAAGAAATTTTATTCAAAAAAGATTGCAAATAGATGGGTTAAGGCAACAATATGCCGTTGAAATTTTCTGCAGCACAAATTTTTAAGTATAGCAGATTGGACATAAAAGATCAGTGGTTTATATTGAGAATTTTTTGATAAAACCAAAGGAAAATCCACTGTTAGGAAGTGTCAAAGCTATTATAAAAATTTCATAGAGATTTGGATAAAAACAATATAGTATCAAGATCAAACAAATAGTAATATGCGGTTAAAATTTTACAGTGCAGATTTTCAAGTATAGCAGATTAGACGTAAAAGATCAATGGTTTATATTGAGAATTTTTTGAAAAAACTAAAGGGAAATCTGCTGTTAGGAAGTGTTAAAGATGTCATAAAAATTTCATAGAAATTTGGATAGAAAAAGCACAGTAGGAAGATCAAACAGATGGTGCTATGCGGCTAGAATTCTGCAATGTATCTTTCGTCATAGAGATGAAAACTTTGTGACGAAAGGTTTATGCAGCAATATTGGAACAGTTTTTTTTTTTGGATTTTCGAAAAAGGATAACTAAATTGCAGCAGCAGTAAGGTAGGAAACCAGAACCTATTGCAATTCACGGGGAGATCAAAGGATGATCCACGGTGGTGGAGATGATGGCGGAATTCGGCGACGATCTTTTAAGCAATTGTGGAAATTGCTTTGGGTAGTTGTGGAGGGTTGATGGATGGCAGTGGAAGGGCAGCGAGATGCCAAGAACGCTGCTCTGATACCAGGTGTTAGAACCCTTACATATTCTAAACTTGGGTTGATCTCTTTAGGGGATCGGCCTCCTTGGAACTCTATAGGGGTTCCTCCCTCCAAGTTGCTGCTCAAAGGCTGCAGAAAAGATTTAGCTATTGCTTATGAAAAGAGATAGAATACATGACTATTTATAGGGCTTCTAAATCCTAACTCCTAATTGGACTCTTACTTAAGACTCCTACTTCTAACCAACTCCTAATAGAACTCCTACTCAAGACTCCTACTTCTAACCAACTCCTAATAGAGCTCCGACTCAAGACTCCTATTCCTTTACAACTCCTTATTCTTCTCTAAAAAATAACCTCCTAACCTTAGCCAGCCACTTCAACTCTTTAATAGGGGTCGACTTAGGTAGGTTTTACATGAATGTCCCTCTCAATTAGGACTCTCCTAGCTAGAGTCCTAACAAAGTTCTCCTCCCTCTTTTCTTTCAAGTTTTGATCTTTCAAGAGAGGAGAAAAAATTCTATAAGGGTTGTCTCCTAAGGCCGTCAAAAGGAGTGAAACTGTAAAAGGGTGGTTGGCCTTCGCCTATTAAAGGAAGGCCTCTAGTGGACATCGGTGATCTCATCGAAGGAAGAAGCCAAAAGTTGATGTAGGTCAAGATTGACCTAAGATAAAGCAATTTCTGAATCGGCTTTCTTACCGAAATCATTTTTATCGTACGAACATCGTTTTAAATCGTCGAAAGTTTTCTGCTACACTAATTCACCCCCTCCCCCCCCCCCCCGCCCCGCCTCTTAGTGCTCTTGATTCTAACAATTGGTATCAGAGCCTCGTTATTTCTCACTTGGATTAACACCCAAGAGAAATGGCTCTTTTCGACAACCAAGAGGGTCACTCTCTCATTCGTCCTCCCTTCTTCAATGGGACGGACTACACTTATTGGAAAACTTAAATGAGAGTTTTATTACTTTCGTTGAATATTGATTTATGGCATATAATCGAAAACGGATTAGAAATGTCTTCTCTTCCAATGAACCATTAGAATGATTTGGAGAAGAAGACATTTTCTCTAAATGCAAAGGCTATGAATGCCTTGTTTTACGTCTTAGATAAAAATGAATTCAATCGGGTTTCTTTATACGAAACAGCTTTTGACATATGGCACACTCTTGAAATCACACACGAAGGCACTTCTAGAGTTAAAGATTCGAAAATCAACTTTTTAATGCATGATTTTGAGCTTTTTCGAATGAAGTCAAGCGAAACTATTGTTGACATGTACACCCATTTTACGGATGTTGTCAATAGTTTAAAAGCTCTTGGCAAATATTTCTCAAATTTTGAACTTGTTACTAAAGTTTTATAATTACTTTCTAAAGCTTGGGAATCAAAAGTAACAGTAATACAAGAAACCAAATATTTAAATATTTTTTCACTTGAAGAACTTATCGGTTCATTGATGACATATGAAATGGTGCGCAATGTACATGATGAACAAAACCACCTTCCAAAGAACATGAAGGATTTGGGACATAGAACATTTGAAGACCACTTGAGCATAAGTTCAAGTGAAGGTGAACAAGAACTACTCACTAAGAAATTTAAAAAATTAAAGAAACAAAAATTTAAGAAAAAAAAGAATGGAACTAATTGTTTTGAACACAAAAAGAAGAACACAAAGTGGGATGAATCGAGCTCCTCCGAAGACGAGGAGAAAATCAAGAAAGGCGAGGTGGCAAACTACGCCTTAACGACATTCAATGTTGAGGTAATCAAAACCCCCTTAATTTATTTCGAAATTACATGATGCTTTCCATAATGCATTTTCTTTTTTAGTATAAAATTAATTTTCTTAAAAATTATATGTTTAAATAATATAATAAAAATGCTAATGAATTAGGATTATGCTTATCATGCTTACCTTTCCAATGATTTTAAAAATAATTATGAAAAATGCATATCTTATGATAAACAAAAAAAATGATTTTTGATTGAAAATATAAAATCATGCTTGATGATTTAATAATGCATAATGATGTTTTAATACCATGATTGATGATTTTACTTTATGCATGAGATTTTAAAGTTATACATGATGATTTTTATGGTTTATTGATCTTAATGGTTTTTATGACGGAATTTATTTTTCGATCCTAAACGATCGATGATATATATTCTTTTTGACAAAGGCATGCTGGTATAAAACAACTAAATAGAGAAAAGTATTTTTTTTGAAAATTTTTTTTCTCTATCTTATTGACTTTGATGAATCTATTTTATCATCATTTTATGAATCTCTTGAAAATGATTTTGATTTGATGATTTGAATTTGAATGGGCTTTATCTTGATTTTTTTATATTTAAAACTTGAGATTTACTCTATAAAAATCGAGATATTTTATCCTCAATGTTTCTTTTTGCCATCTACCATCCAAATGAATCATGATTGGTATCATTGCTATATTTCTTCTTGTCGTGTACTAAAGAGAAATTTTTCCTAAATCAATCATAATTTTTCCGAACCACATTTTTTTATGATTCATAATGAATTGAGAAATTTTATATGCTTAAATTAATATCTTGTTCTTGTAACATCCCCCATTTAAAAAAAAAATTAGTAAATACTTATTTGTAAATATGAGGATTATTTAATAAATTTTTTTATTAAATAATATTATATTAAAGTTTATGGCTAAGGACCTAAGAGTAAATATTAAATGTTTGAGATGATTTATAGAATATTCAGAATTGAGTAAATAAAAATAAAATAAAATAAAATGGAAGACATGTGTCATTAACAAGGATGAGCCACTTAGCATTTATTCTAAAGTTGACACCTAAACACCCATGCATGCTTGCCACCTCACTATTTTAGCATGAGCTAAACCTAAGTAATTTAAGGCACCATTAAGAAGAAAGTTTTCAGCCAACGTTAGTTTGAGGAGAAGAAGAAGAAGAAGAGAAGAAGAAGAAGAAGAAGAAGGAGAAGAAGAAGAGGAATTGAAGAAGAAGATTTGATTAAGGTTTTTGCATCAACTCCCCCCATTTGGGAATCAAATTTGTTTAAGGCAAGTGTTCTAACCTCTTCCTATAGAATTCCTAATCTCTCTTTTCTTTTTAATTCTTCATAATTCAAAATATTTCAGCTTAGTACCAAACCGTTCTTTCCTTTTGATACAAAGCCAAGAATCTGAAATTTTTTTGGTAATCTGACTTCCATACATTGTTTTGGATCTAACTTTTAGCACTAAACTCTGATTTAGTCTAAACCTAATCCATTTGAAAGTAGACTCAAATATCTTTATTTTGACACTAAGATTGAATGATTTGGAGTTTAAATGCCTACTAAGACTTCTATTTCAATTAACCCTATAAATTCTGCAAAATAGGGACTGAAATTTCTGATCTCTGGTTGCTTAACTACTTATAACTTTCTGCTGTGAACTCAGATTCATACAAAGTATGATTTATTCGAAGATAGACTCAAAATTCTTTCTTTATATACCTGATTTGAAATTTTTGGAGTACAATTGCTAACTGAAACATCTGCTTTCATCGACCCTATGGATTCAGTAAAATAGAGCTAATATTTTCATACCTTTAGCTACGAAATTATCAGTAACTCCTTGTTGTAAATTCCAATTCTTATTAAACTTGATTTGCCTAAAATTAGATTGACAAAGCTTTCTAATGACACCTATTTTGTATAAATTGGAGCATAATTGGTTATCCAAATCGTTCATATAATGTTTCTATCAAATTCTGCCAGAATCGAGCTTTGGTCGATTTCAGCTTTCTTTGTTTCTTCTCTTTGGAAATCGATTTCGGCAAAAACTTTACTTCAGTTAAGCTTTACATTATTACCTTAAATTCCTGTACACTTTTGTCCTTTATTTATTTGTACATCTACAGCTATCATCTAAAGATCATGTTTGCATCGTAATGATTCGGCACATGCATCCCATTGTTCCGCATTTGCTTTCGATATGTTCCTCTTCCAGTTTAATTTCGTTGGACATTGAATTCACCTAACCTTCTTATTTCAATTGAGCTATATATGATTTCTTGAAATCCTTGTATGCTCTTGCTTTTGTTTTCTTTCAAATCTGAATACATTTATGAAAGATTATGTTTGTATCGTATTGACTCAAAAGGCATATGTACATTTTGTTGTTCCACATGTGCTTCTGATATGTGCCAATGTTATTGTTCATACTATCCTTTTTGTACTCTGGTGTCTTGTGGGATATTGTGAACCTTTACCAGAAATGGTAAAGGGAGTTATGCTTAGAGCCCGCGATTGCTCTGCAGGCCCCATTGACTTCACTCAGACGTTGGTGGATGGAGCTCCCAGACGTGGGAGACTTATGCTTGGTGGTCATCCAGAAATGGATGAATCACATTATGTATGTGGTCCCACAGCGCCCTCTATGTTTATTGATATGATATCCAAAGCTTTGTTTATGAGTTCATATTATGCTTTGGATAAAAATGGAATGCATGCTACATCCAAAAATGTCATACAAGCTTGTGTTTATTATTCGGTTCACTTGTTATACTTTGAAGTGTTTCGTTTGTCATTATCATGCCCCCAAACACTCTTATGCCTTTGATATGCGCTTAAATGCTTCATGTGTCATTTGATACATACCTAAATATTTCTTTTGCCAATGAAATGCTCCAATTTTCCCTTCTCCTATTGTTATGTATAATGCTTGTTTTTTTTGAATAAGATAAACCTTTGTGATTTTATATCAAATGAGATGATTTCAAATGAACACTTGTATTTCTACTTTTGTATCTTGATACTAAGCCTGCTTGAACTTCTCTTATCGCCATGGATATGTTAGACGCTTGCTGAGCTCTTTATGCTCACCCCGTTGCTATATAAAATTTTCAGGGTAGCTTGTCATGTATTGAAAAGCTAGAATTGGGTTAAAGCAGTGAAATGCTAGAAGATTTTTGAGCTAATCTTTGTTGGATGAAAGGTTTTTGTTGTATAGTAGACTTTACTTCTGATGTAATGTTAAGGATCTGTTGATACTTATGTGTTGTAAAAGTTTAAAGGACCGCTCATGTATTTGGAATGATAAGTTTAAGTTGTATAAGGATAAGAACTCATGGTAATTAATTATCTTTTTGTGATTGTATATACGTCTACGATTATGGATTTGTGTTGTGGTTGATGTTTAGTTGAGTTGCCTTTAGATTTTGTGAATCTTTGAGTGAAGTGGATTATGTTTTATATAACGTACAGGCTTATGAATTGTGAATATTGATTTTGAATGATTCTTAGTATCCTCAAATTGTTAGATTGGATCCTGGATTGAATTGATGATTAATTATAATATTATTGATTTTAGATAGGATCACACCTCCTGAATGTGATAATTCGGGGGGGCGTGACCGTTCTCATACAAGATTGAATGAATTTTATCTATATCATGATCTCCTAAGAATTCTTTTCATTTTTTATTTAAAGAGGAGATGTGTCAAAATGAATCATGTCTTTTGATATTCAAGTGATTTTATCTTTCATGACATGATGTGATTGTATTTATGGCTTGGATGTCTTGAAATGATCAAAATAAATCATGTTCTTCCCTTCTTCTTTCTTGTTTACAATGATAAAATGAGGAGAAATTTTGATCATGCATGGTAGGATATAATTGCTATAATGAGAATTTTACACTATTACATGCCTTAATAACATGTTGGAAATTATGTGTTTTGGATACAAAAATTTTCATGATGAAGAGCATATTTTAACTTCAAGATTGTATTTGAAAATCTATAGCAAAACCATGTCCGAATGCATGAAAGTGTTAAATTTTATTTTCGGATTTTCTTGATCCTAACATGATTTAGTATTTCTCTTCTGGACTTAATATAGCTTTCATAAGCATATGTCATATCGAGTTTGTTTCATATCATTGATTTTTGACATATGGAATCAATTAACAAATGCATCTCTCATAGACTTATTATGTGAAAAATAATTTTTTCAAGAAATGGATTTAATGAAATGATTCCATGTTATGAATTCTTTCTTGAAAAAGGAAGATCTTTTTTAACATTTGCAAGGATTTGATTCACATACATATCTTGATCCTTGCAAAAATGAAGCTTGATCCTTGCAAAAATGAAAATAAATATTTGTATCATATTTGATGATTTTACATTTTAATAATATGCATGATGAGTTGCAATGATGATTGATTTATTTTTAATATCATGCATAAAAAAAAATATATATAAGGTTTTGAAAATATGCATGTTTTAATTTGAAAATATAAGAATGCACAAATAAGATTGATACTTTACCTTTGTCATAATCTAAAAATTGATATAAGGGTCTTTCCTTCTTTTTGACAATGACAAAGGGGGAGCAAGAATTTCTAGCGTGGACATCATGAAAATAGGCAAACTAGCTAGCTTGCACAATTCAAAATGAAAGCAAAAATTACACTTCTCAAAAGAGAAGAAATTGCTATCTTGAACATCACCGATAATTGCTAGCTTGAAATCTCAAGAAAATACAAAAATGTTCTATCTTGCCTATCTCAAGATGCTAAATATGCTAAACTTGCACTTTGCAACGAAAGCATAATTGCGAGCTCAAACATTGCAAAGAAAGCAAAATTTTGCTAGATTGCAACTTGCATATTTCAAGAAGCAAGAGTTGCCTTCTTGAACATCTCAAAACAGCTAGCTTGCATGTTGTAAAATTTTTGCTAGCCTGCATTATGATAAAACTGAAAATTATATTATGATTTGAACTCGTACTTCTAAACATATTAGAGTTGGAACCTCTCCTTTTTGTTGATGACAAAGGGGGAGAAGTATGATGTTATGTATAAGTTTATGCATAAGTTCATGATGACGTGTTGCAAGTATTCATGATGAATATTGTAATGACTTGAATTCAGTTTGAATTCAAGGTTCTATCAATATGACATATTGATAGAGGGAGTTTGTTTAAACTCCGGGAGTTAAGTTTAACTCCGTCAACAATTGGTTATCATCATAAAAAAGGGAGAGATTATTGAATCTCGTATTTTGATGATGAAACCAATTGATAATTGTGTTTATGTTTTAATCTATGTTTTGAGTGATGCAGAATGCTTCAATCAGGATGAGACAATTAAAGCAGAAAAAATCATGCTGGATCGGAGGAACATGTCAGAAGATTGGACGTCAGGCCAATGCATCGGTCGACGTATCGACAGAAGGCTTCGGGCCATGGATTCGGGCATTGGACCAAGAAGAGCAGGTATTGCGTTAAGGATATCGGAGTTACGGAGTCAACTGGCCGATTGGTTAATAGGCCACAGGAGAGGACGATGCGCCGAAGAATCGAACGAAGCATCGAGGGACCAATGACATACTGGACAACTTGATCAATGCTTAGTATTAATTGTCTACATCAAAGTTTATTTTACATGTGTAGGATTAACTATGATGGCAGTAAGACATGCAGCAGGAGTTGCGCCGGAGTCAAGACCATGATCATGTTGGGGGTTCAAGAGTTCGACGGAAGTCCGGACGGTCGTCGGAGGTTCTGCGGGAATAAATCCGAGAAGTCCAGGAGCTTGCCAAAGAAGCTTGTCGGAACTTGCCAAGTGGATCGTCGCAAGTCCAAGAGTTTGCCGGAAGTCCGCCGGAGCATCGTCGAAGGTTCATCGGATGTTCGCTGGAAGTTCGTTGGATGTTTGCCGGAAGTTCGCCGGAAGCTCGGGAAAGAAGTGATTAACGCACCAGAGCAAGTTAAAAAAAATGTCTTAAGAAATATAGTAGTTAGCATGTAGATTAAGTTAGGAATGGGAGGTGATCCCATTAACTTAATATGGGGGTAATTGGGCCCATGATAGACCCAAATTGGGCCGAATAGATCAGCCCATTCGGACCCAGATTTCTTGGCCTGCGATGGCACCGCTTCGGTCGATGGTGGCACCGCTCAGGAGCTCAGTCTCCCAGGAAAGCTAGGCGGTGGCACCGCTTGGGCTCAGTCTCCGAGCAAGACTAGGCGGTGGAACCACCCCATGTTATATCTCATATTTTGATGATGAAACCACTTAATATGTGTTTATGATTTAATCTGTGTTTTAAGTAACGCAGGATGCTCCGATCAGGATGAGACAATTGACGCAGGAGAAATTGACGTTGCGCCGGAGGAGATCACGTTAGGATATTGGATGGCAGAACGCTTCGAATGTCGGGCATCGAGCCAAGGAGAGCGGAATTACGCCAAGGATATCGGGGTTGCGGAGGTCAACTGCCGATTGGGAACAAGCCACAAGAAAGGACGATGCACTGAAGAATCGGACGAAACGCCAACCAATTACATGCCGGGCAATAGAATGTCGATTCACGTTGTAATAATTGTCTAGATCGGAGTAGAGTTTTAGCTTGTGTGTGCAAGATTAACTACGATAACGATGAAGACATAAAGCAAAACAAAGTGACGGAGTCAAGCACGAAGGATTCATTGCGAGTTCGAGAGTTCGACGGAAGTCCGAAGGTTCGTCGGGAATGCTGTCGGAACTAGCCGAGAATGAGTAGGGAGCTTGCCGAAGGGTTTTTCGGAAGCTCGCCGGAAGGTTCGTTGGAAGTTCGCGGAGCTCACCGAGAAAGATCGGAGCTTGCTGAAGAAGCTCGTTGGAACTCGTCAAGATCAAATCGTGAAGTCTAGGAGCTTGCCGGGAGTCCGTAGAATGGTTTCCGAGAGTTTATCGGAAAACCGTCGAAAGTTCGTCGGAAGCTCGCCGGAAGAAGTCTTGACTAACGGACTTTGTAATAGCTTAGAAAATGTCTTTAAATTCGTAGTTAGTACGTTACTTAGGGTTAGGATTAGGTGTTAATCCTATAAACCAAGTAGGGGTCAATTGGGCTCTAGTTCGGACTGGTTTGGGCCAATTTTGGAGCCCAACCAGTGAGCTGAAATAGTGTAGGCGGTGGCACCGCCAGATTTGGTGTTGGCACCGCCTAGAACCCGAGAGCCAGGCGGTGGCACCACCTGGGCTAGGCGGTGGCACCGCTTGGGCTAGGCGGTGGCACCACTTGGCTGGGCGGTGGCACTGCCAGCATCGGGAACCAAAGAGAATTCAAATTTTGGAGCCCAAATTTGATTCCTCTTAAGGCCTATAAATACCCCTCAAATCTCAACTGAGATCACATCCTTTTGAAAAGTAATAGTTTGAGTTAAGAGCCTTAGAATAGTCTTTGCAAGCCTTATTTTTCATATTGCTTAAGTGTTCACCTCCTCCCATCTTGTTGAAAAGAATTATAAGAGTGTGAACTACTTGTAAAGGTTGTAAAAGGGGTATTAGTCCTTCCCCTACAAGAAATTTGCTAGTGGAAGTTGGAAGCCTCTTCAAAGAAGGCTTCGCAAGTGGTTGTTGGTCATTTTGACCGAACCACGTTAAAAACTGCTGCGTTATCTGGTTTGCATCCTACTCTTGCCATTTACATACTGCAAACTTCTCTACTTAGTTACTACGCTTCCATACGTTTCTAAGTTATCAAGCTTCTAAAATCGGTTTCCATTAATATTGCTTTTCATCGTACGAAAGATTTATCAAAACTGAAGTTTTAATCCACTGCACTAATTCACCCCCCCCCCCCCCCTCATTTTGGATCAGAGCCCGATATTTCTCATTTTGGATTTACACCCGAGAGAAATGGCTCTTCATTGCTTTCAAGAGGGCTTATCGGTTTTTCATCCACCGTTGTTTAACGGATTGGACTACACTTATTGGAAAACTCGAATGAGAGTTTTCTTGATTTCTATGAATTTGGATTTATGGAATATCGTTGAAAACAGTTTTCAACTTCCCTTTAAACCGATGAATGAATGGTCGGATTTGGAGAAGAAGTATTTTTCTTTAAACGCAAAGGCTTTGAATGCCTTATTTTGTGCTTTGGACAAATATGAGTTCAATCGGATTTCAACGTGCGAAACGACTTTTGATATTTGGCGAACACTTGAAATCACTCACGAGGGAACTAGTAGAGTCAAAGACTCGAAAGTTAATATTTTAATACATGATTTCGAGCTTTTTCGAATGAAGCCGAGCGAAACCATTGTTGACATGTACACCCGTTTTACAGATGTCGTCAATGGTTTACAAGCTCTTGGCAAATGTTTCTCGAATTTTGAACTTGTTAGTAAAGTTTTACGATCACTTTCTAAAGCTTGGGAATCAAAAGTAACGGCAATACAAGAAACAAAAGATTTAAATATTTTTCCACTTGAAGAACTTATCGGCTCATTGATGACATATGAAATGTGCGCAATGCACATGATGAACACAATCAACACTTGAACCACCTTCCAAAGAATATGAAGGATTTGGAACTCAGGACAAATGAATACCACTAGAGTGATGACTCAAGTGATGAGGACAACGATGAACTTGAACTTCGAACACCAACTCTTAATAAGTTCATTAAAAAAAAATCTAAAATAAATAATGAACTTGAACGGAGGAAGAGGCCAAAGAAAAGGAAGGCACCCAATGATGAATCAAGAACTTCCAAAGGTGAAACGGCAAATTGGGCTTTGACGAGCTTCGACTAGAAGGTAAGTAACTCAACTCTCTTGAATTATTTTGAAATTACTTGAAGTTTTTCATGAGTGCTTAATTTAGATAGTAGGAATAGGAAATAAAAAAATTGTTTTTCAAAAATTATATCCTGTTTTTCTTTTTAGCATCTTTGAAAAATTAAAAATTTGATCATGAAAAGTATATTGCTAAGGTTTCATGCATGTTATGTTTTGAAATGTTGAATGATGTATGCAACATTAGGAATGATAATTATATGATATGTGATAGTGCTTAGGATTAATCCATGCATGTGTATCTTGATGATTTTACACTATTACATTCCTTAATAACATGTTGGAAATTATGTGTTTTGGATACAAAAAATTTCATGATCATGAGCATGTTTTAACTTCATGATTGAATTTGAAAATCTATAGCAAAACCATGTTCGAATGCATGAAAGTGTTAAATTTCATTTTCGGATTTTCTTGATCCTAACAATTCAATTTTGAGAATCTATTGATCTTGATGGTTTTATGATGAAATTCATTTTTCGATCCTAAACGTTGATGCATGTTTTTATTTAACATAAATGAAAAAGTATGCTAACATGAAATCAATCACTTAAAATGAAATACATAAAAAAAAAAGAAAAAATATATTATCAATGAAATCATAAATCTACTTATGTTACAAATTTTGTGAACCATAAAAATGATTTTGGTTATTTGAATTTGAGATGAGTTTTATCAAAATCATGATCTTGATTTCTTAGAATAACATGATATTTCCCTTGTTGATCATCTCGATTATTTAAAAGGAGATTTGTCGAAATGATTCATGAAATTTTCGATTCATGACTTAGATCCTTCATTTGTTTATAAGATGGTTGAAATCTGTGTACCTTTGAATTCTTCCCTTCTCCTTTCGATTTTTGATTTCATGTTATATGTTGAAGATTTGAAACTATGTTTTGATATCATGCATACCCAAGAAATGTTGATTTTATAAATTAAATTATTTGAAAATGAATGATGACTTTTCTCTTGAATGTAACTTGTGATATTCTTTATGAATCATCATCTTGATTTCTCGATAATCGATACATGAAATTTTATTGTGAATCAAGATCTTGTTCTTTGAACTCCCATGTTTCTTCTTATTGTTTACTAAAGAAGAAAATTTATGAAATGAATCATGATTTTTTTGGAATTATAATTTTTATGATTCATAAAGAATTGAGAGATTAAAAAAATCTATCTATGTTTTTATTTTTTGAATCTCTTGAAAATGATTTTGATTTGTTGATTTGAATTTGAATAAGACTTATCTTGATTTTTTGAAATTTATAACTTATGACTTCTTATGCAAGAATCAAGGTACTATAACATTTGATCTCCTACATTTCTTTTTTATATTTATAAAAATAAAGGAGAACTGTTGAAATAAATCATGTTTGTTGGTATTATCTTTGATGATATGATTTCTTTGTATCTATGATACAAATGCCTTGATATGATTGAATCACTGTTATAAAAGAAAAAGGAATTTGATAGCTTGCTAATTGCAAAAATATACGCTAGCTTGAATGATAAAACATGAGATTGTCTATAGTACAAATTTATTATTATCATGATGTGTAGATTGAAATAATGATTAGAATATTGATGTAATTATAAATGATGATTTTGTATTATGTATAAAATACTCTTGATATTATTTTGATGCATACAAATGAAAAGTTATGAACATGGTAGGATATCATTTGACAAAATTGATACCATCATTATTTGAAACATTTATGATTTGAAATTATGCACGCAATTGCTTTTTATTGTGATGATATATGCATATAATGTGTATCATGAATGCTCAAAATGATGAATGCTTGATATCATGATCAAAATATTGATAAATGCTATGATTTATTTCCAAAATGATGTATCATGTATGATATGCTCATAATGTTGATTGATTTATTCAATATCGTGTATGAATGAAATATAAGGTTTTTGAAATACTGCATATTTTAATTTAAAAATATAATGATGCACAAATAATATTGATACTTACCTTTGTCATAATTGATGTAAAGGGTCTTCCCTTCTTTTTGACAGTGACAAAGGAGGAGATAGCAAGTTTGCACAAGTCAAGAATATGCAAAAACTTGATTGCTAGCTTGCCTATCTTAAGTAGCAAAGATTACTAACTTGCTTATTTTAAGAAGCAAAAGTTATCTTCTTAAACATCACTATCTTGCCTATCTCAAGAAGCAAGACTTGCAACCTGCAAATTACAATAGGAAGCAAGAATCGATAGCTTACACACTTCAACAAGAAAGCTATCTTGTATTTGCTTTCAAAATTTTTGCTAGCCTGTATGTTGTAAAATTTCTCACTTTTTCAAACACTTTTCTAGCTTGCACTTTATAAAGGAAGCGAAAATAGCACTTCTCAAAAGAGAAGAAAGAACTTACTATCTTGAACATCACAAAAATTTGCTACCTTGCATGATGTAAAATTTGCTAAGATCACTATATCAAAAGAGTTGCTATCTCAAAAAAGGCAAATGTGCTATCTTGCCTATCTCAAGATACAAAACATGCTAACTTGTTACGGAAGTAAAATTGCTAGCTTAAACATTGCAAAGGAAGCAAAAATTTGCTAGCTTGCAACTTGCATATCATATGAAAATTGCTAGCTTGTAGTCTAAAGAGAAGCAATTAGTTGTTATCTCAAGAAAAGCAAACATGCTAAGCTTACACATCTTTAATTGCTAGATTGCATGATGATAAAATTTGATACTATGCTTTTCATGCAATGTATGGAACTTTTTATCTCTAAACACATAAGAGTAGGAACTTCTCCTTTTTGTTGATGACAAAGGGGGAGAAGTATGATAACATGACATGTTATGCATAAGTTTATGATGACATGATGACATGTTATGCATAAGTTTATGATGACATGTTGCTTGGATTCTTGAATCCAAGAGTTTCTATCAATAAGCCATGTTGATAGGGGGAGTTTGTTTAAACTCCGGGAGTTAAGGTTAACTCCGTCATCAAGTGGTTGTCATCATCAAAAAGGGGGAGATTGTAATATCTCATATTTTGATAATGAAACCACTTGATATGTGTTTATGATTTAATCTGTGTTTTGAGTAACGCAGGGTGCTTCAATCAAGATGAGACAATTGACGCAGGAGGAATTGACGTTGCGCCGGAGGAGATCACGTTAGGATATTGAATGACAAAACGCTTCGGAGGTCGGGCATCGGGCTAAGGAGAGCGGAATTGTGCCAAGGATATCGGGATTGCGGAGGTCAACTGCCGATTGGACAACAAGCCGCAAGAAAGGACGATGCACTAAAGAATCGGACGAAACGCCAACCAATGACATGCTGGGCAACAGAATGTCAATTCGCGTTGTAATAATTGTCTAGATCAGAGTAGAGTTTTAGCTTGTGTGTGCAGGATTAACTACGATAACGACGAAGACATAAAGCAAAACAAAGTGTCGGAGTCAAGCACGAAGGATTCATTGCGAGTTTGAGAGTTCGACGGAAGTCCGAAGGTTCATCGGGAATGCTGTCGGAACTAGCCGAGAATGAGTAGGGAGCTTGCCGAAGGGTTTTTCGGAAGCTCGCCGGAAGGTTCGTTGGAAGTTCACAGAGCTCGCCGAGAAAGATCGGAGCTTGCCGAAGAAGCTCGTTGGAACTCGTCAAGATCAAATCGTGAAGTCTAGGAGCTTGCCGGGAGTCCGCAGAATGGTTTCCGAGAGTTTATCGGAAAACCGTCGGAAGTTTGCCGGAAGCTCGCCGAAAGAAGTCTTGACTTACGGACTTTGTAATAGCTTAGAAAATGTCTTTAAATTAGTAGTTAGCACGTTACTTAGGGTTAGGATTAGGTGTTAATCCTATAAACCAAGTAGGGACCAATTGGGCTCTAGTTCGGATAGGTTTGGGCCAATTTTGGAGCCCAACCAGTGAACTGAAATAGTGTAGGCGGTGGCACTGCCCAGCACACGAGAGCTGGGCGGTGGCACCGCTTGGCTGGGCGGTGGCACCACCAGCATCGGGAACCAAAGAGAATTCAAATTTTGGAGCCCAAATTTGAATCCACTTGAGGCCTATAAATACCTCTCAAATCTCAGCTGAGATCATAACCTTTTGAAAAGCAATAGTTTGAGTTAAGATCCTTAGAATAGTCTTTGCAAGCCTTGTTTTTCATATTGCTTAAGTGTTCACCTCCTCCCATCTTGTTGAAAAGAATTGTAAGAGTGTGAACTACTTGTAAAGGTTGTAAGAGGGGTATTAGTCCTTCCCCTACAAGAAATTTGCTAGTGGAAGTTGGAAGCCTCTTCGAAGAAGGCTTCGCAAGTGGATGTAGGTCATTTTGACCGAACCACTTTAAAAACTGCTACGTTATCTGGTTTGCATCCTACTCTTGCCATTTACATACTGCAAACTTCTCTACTTAGTTACTACGCTTCCATACGTTTCTAAGTTATCAAGCTTCTAAAATCGGTTTCCATTGATATTGCTTTTCATCGTACGAAAGATTTATCAAAACCGAAGTTTTAATCCGCTGCACTAATTCAACCCCCCCCCCCCCCCCCCCTCTTAGTGCCGCTCCGATCCTAATACCCCAGTCAGGCGGTGGCACCGCCAGAGCTCGGTCTCCGAGCTCTATCAGGCAGTCGTACCGCCCAGTCTGGAGGTAGTACCGCCAAGACCCCGGAAATCCAAGAGATAACATTTTTTAGCTCCAAATTTAAACTAGTTTGGGGCCTATATAAACCCTACCCTTTCTTACATGAAAGGGCATCGAAAATCCAATCTTACTCAGTGACTTTTAGAGCTCAAAAATGTTGTAAAGGCTAGAAGTTCTCCTCCCTCTTTTCTTCCAAGTTTTGATCTTTCAAGAGAGGAGAGAAAATTCTGTAAGGGTTGTCTCCTAAGCCCGTCAAAAGGAGTGAAATTGTAAAAGGGTGGTTGGCCTTCGCCTATTGAAGGAAGGCCTCTAGTGGACGTCGTTGACCTCATTGGAGGAGGAAGCCAAAAGTGGATGTAGGTCAAGATTGACCGAACCACTCTAAATCTTGATTTGCATTTACTTTCTATTCTCTATCTTAACTGTAAACTGTCTCCATAGCTTTACTTTAATTGCACTTTACCTAATCTAGGTTAAAGTAATTTCCGAATCGGCTTTCTTACCGAAATCGTTTTTATCATACGAACGTCGTTTTAAATCATCGAAAGTTTTCCGCTGCATTAATTCAACCCCCCCTCCCCCTCTTAGTGCTCTTGATCCTAACAACCTTTAGGTATACAATCCTAAACTACAAGGATATCCAAAATAGTATATGTTAAGATCAAGAGCACTAAGAGGGGGGGGGGGGGGGTGAATTAGTGCAGCGAAAATCTTTTACTATTAACATCGAAAGCTGCGTTCGTTTGATAAAAATGATCTCGATGTAAAAGCCGATTCTAAGATTACTTTAACTTAAGATTAAGCGAGTTGACGTTAAAGTAAATCTACGAAGGTAGTTTGCAGTTTATGATGAAAATCAGAATGCAAGCGCAAATTGAAATGCGACGTTCGTACGATAAAACCGGTTTACGTCTAAATGCCGATTTTGAAGATACTGAACTTTAAGATACGTTTTATAAATGCGTAGAAGGCAGTTTGCAGTTATGATTGAAATCAAAACGTAAACGTAAACTGAAATGTAATGATCGTACGAAAAAGTCGATTTACGTTTAAACGCAGATTCGGAAAGCTCTGAACTTAGAAACTCGTTCGTAAAAGCGCAGAAGGCAGTAGCTATTTAGGAGGTTTACAGTAAAGATAAAATGCTCAAAGTAAATGCAAACCGTGATTTAGAGTGGTTCGGTCAATCTTGACCTACTCCACTTTTGGCTTCCTCTACCGACGAGGTCACTGACGTCAACTAGAGGCCTTCCTTCAATAAGCGAAGGCCAACCACCCTTTTACAGTTTCACTCCTTTTGACGGGCTTAGGAGACAACCCTTACAGAAATTTTCTCTCCTCTCTTTACAACTCAAAACTTTGAAGAATAGAGGGAGGAGAACTTTTGGCCTTTACAACAATTTTGAGCTCTAAGAATCACAGAAAAAAATCAAGATTTCGAGTGTAAGTTATTTGTTGTTTTAGTGCTGAATGGGTGGGGTATTTATAGGCCCCAACCCAATTCAAATTTGGAGCTCAAAACTGTCAATTCCCGGAATTCCGAGATCAGGCGGTTGCACCTCCTGACTGAAGCGGTTGCAACGCTTGGTAGAGCTCGAAGACTGAGCCTCTAGGTAGTGCCACCTCTATCAGGGGCAGTTGCACCTCTCTGCCAGAGCTCGAAGACTGAGCTCAGGCGGTTGCACCTCCTGACTAGGGCGGTTGCACCGCCTGCCAGAGCTCGAAGATCGAGCTTAGGCGGTGCTACCTCCTGTCAGGGGAGGTTGCACCGCCCAGTCTCGCTCGGAGACTGAGCCCAGGCGATGCCACCTCCTGGCTGGGGCGGTTGCACCGCCCAGTCTCCCTGGGAGATTTAGCCCAGGTGGTGCTACCTCCTGGCTTGAGCGGTTGCACCTCCCACAGCAATCAGGGTCCGAATGGGTAGATCCATTCGGCCCAATTTGGGTTTTTCAGGGGCCCAATTTGGGTTTTTCAAGGGCCCAATTGCCCCAAGATTAAGCCAATGGGATCACCTCCCATTTCCAACTTAATCATTGTGCTAACTACGATAAATCCTAAGACAATTTCTGCAGCTTGCTCCGGTGCGTCAATCGCTTCTTCCGGCGAGTTTCCGGTAAACTTCCGTCGATCATCCGATGAACCCTCGGTGATGCTCCTGCGAACTTCCGGCAAACTCCTGGACTTACAACGATCCACTTGGCGAGTTTTGACGAGCTTCTTTGGCAAGCTTATGGACTTCTCGGATTTGTTCCCGCAGAACCTCCGACGATTGTCCGAACTTCCGTCGAACTCCCAACGTGATCATTGTCTCGACTCCGGTGCAACTCCTACTGCATGTCTAACTTTCATCGTAGTTAATCCTGCACACTTATCTCAACACATAGATTAGACAACAAATGACAATTGACTTCATCATCAAAATCTGAGATTCAACAATCTCCCCCTTTTTTATGATGACAATCAATTGATAATGGAGTTAACCTTAACTCCCCTTATCTATATGTCATACTTGAGATAAGTCTTTCTTGAATTCAAAACCTTAAGAATTCAAGAGACATATTGATAAGTTAAAATCATCTGAACTTATCAATATTCCCATCATGATTCCTATCATGATGTATCTCTCTGAAGATGATGTCAAGGCTTGACATTCATTTTGAAATTTTACATTACAAGTTTGAATGATGGTAATAGTAGCAATTCATCATATTGTAAGATATCAACATGTAAAACTGCGAAGTAAGATCATAGATGATGTACATATTTCAAATATTTTAGCAAGTATTGCATTTCATCACACGGTAAGATATCAACTCGTAAAATTACGATGCAAGTTTTTTTGTTTGATATCTTGACACGATACAAGGCATCATAGCATCTATTCATATATCTCTTGGTGATGCAAGCATGGCATAATTATAGCATCAGTGTTTATAGCATCAATTCATATATTTCTCCCCCTTTGTCATCAACAAAAAGCATGGTAGTTGTGATACCAGGAGAACAATACAAGTAAATTTTGAGCATAAGTGCGATGATTGTTTCATGCCTTTACTTGATTCATGTTATTTCCAATAGTAAATGATAGGAAATTAAGCATATAAAGGAAAGCATGATTCGTAGATTGCTTTGAATACTTCTTCCTTTGTTATAATCTTTTTGCATGAAGGAGGAAAGCCATTTGTGATACCAGCGATTTGCGAGTTTACTTTGAGTCAAGATATGTGTGTGAAACAGCTTTTTGCAAGTAAAAATACTATCATCCATAGAATTCATAAGCAGGAATCATTTCATCAAATCCATTTCAGAAA
The DNA here is from genome assembly GCF_036884655.1 of Musa acuminata AAA Group. Taxonomy (NCBI): domain Eukaryota; kingdom Viridiplantae; phylum Streptophyta; class Magnoliopsida; order Zingiberales; family Musaceae; genus Musa; species Musa acuminata. The sequence goes on along the minus strand of NC_088347.1, from coordinate 12,273,452 downwards.
AAGTTAAAATCTGATTTTTAGCATTCCAATTGTTAAGTGAATCTGAAAATGAAATGAACTCTTTCATGCATTCGGACAAGACTATGCTACAAATTTTCAAATGAAGACAACATTTTTGTATTCAACACATAATTTCCAACATATTATTTAGGCATGTAATGGCAATCAAGTGATTTGATCATTCAATAAAGTCCGAAAAATAATTTTAACTAGTTTATGTATTCGGACACATCAACATTTCTAATTCTCTTCTTATGAAATCAAATTGATCTTCACTTAGAGGTTTTGTAAAAATATCGGCTAGTTTATGTTTAGTGTCAATGAACTCTATGATTACATCATGATTAGTAACATGATCTCGTATAAAGTGATGTCTAATATCAATATGTTTTGTTCTTGAGTGTTGTATAGGATTCTTTGTTAAGCATATTGCAATTGTGTTATCACATTTAATGGGAATATTTTTAAGATGAACTTTATAATCTTCTAAAGTGTTTTTCATCCATACAACTTGTGCACAGCATGCACTTGCTGCAATATATTCAGCTTTGGTTGTTGATAGTGCAACCGAGTTTTGTTTCTTAGATGACCAGGAAACAAGGGCATGTCCTAAAAGTCTGCATCAGTATAAGCAATTAACTCAAGATTCTCTGATTTTGGGTACCATAATCCTAGATTTGTGGTACCATTAAGATATCTAAGTATTCTTTTAACTGCTTTGAGATGAGATATCTTAGGGTTTGATTGAAATCTAGCACAAAGTCCTACACTGAACATGATGTCTGGTTCAGTTGCAGTAAGGTAAAGTAAACTTCCTATCATACCCCTATAAGTTTTTTAATCGAAGCTTTCTCCACTTTCATCAATTTCTAACTTAGTGGAGGTGCTCATAGGAGTGTTAATAGCTTTTGAGTTGTTCATATTAAACTTTTTTAGTAAATTCATAGCATATTTAGTTTGACTAATAAAGATGTCATTGCTTAGTTGTTTGATTTGTAAACCTAAGAAGAATGTTAACTCTCCCATTAAACTCATTTCAAATTCAAGACTCATAGTTTTAGCAAAAGATTCACAAAGAGATTCATTCGTAGAACCAAAGATAATATCATCAACATAAATCTGAACAATGAGAAAATTATTTTCAAAATTCTTGATGAATAATGTAGTATCAACCTTGCCTTTTATAAAATTATTTTCAATAAGAAAAGAACTAAGTCTCTCATACCAAGCCCTCGGAGCTTGTTTTAAACCATAAAGAGCTTTAGTTAATCTAAACACATGATTAGGGAGGCTATTATTTTCAAATCTAGGAGGTTGTTCAACATAGACTTCTTCAGAAATAAAACCATTAAGAAAAGCGCTTTTAACATCCATTTGAAACAGCTTAAAATTATTACTACTAGCGTAGGCAAGGAGCATCCTTATGGCTTCTAATCGAGCCATAGGAGCGAAGGTTTCTTCGTAATCGATACCTTCTTCTTTGTTAAAACTTTTGGCCACTAATCTAGCCTTGTTTCTAACCACAATACAATTTTCATCTTGCTTGTTTCTAAAGACCCATTTAGTACCAATAACTAAATGGTCATTTGGCCTAGGAACAAGCTTCCACACCTCATTTCTCTCAAATTGATTTAATTCATCTTGCATTGCGATAATCCATGAATCATCTTTCATGGCTTTGTCAACGTATTTGGGTTCAATTTGGGAGAAAAAAGCGGTGTTGGCATAAAAATTTTTAAGAGAAGATCGTGTTTAAACCCCCTTTGATGTGTCTCCTAAGATTAGCTCCTTAGGATGAGCATCTACATACTTCCAATCCTTGGGTAAGAATGTTTCGGAAGTGGATGCATTCAAGGTGCTAGTTGGAGATGGGGTTTCATTTAAATTCAAGGAATCAAAATTAACATCATCATCAAAATCGTTTTTCCTGATTTCGAAAATCTCATTGAAAACAACATGAATAGATTCTTCAATAATTAATGTTCTTTTATTGAAGATACGAAAAGCTTTAGAAACCGAAGAATAACCAAAAAAGATTCCTTCATCGGATTTAGCATCAAATTTTCCTAAGTTATCTTTTTCATTCAAGATAAAGCACTTACACCCAAAGACTTTAAAATATGAAACATTGGGTTTTTTGTTGTTCCATAACTCATAAGGAGTTTTGGTGAGTGAGGGTCTAACTAGAACTCTATTCAAAATATAGCATGTAGTGTTTACGGCTTTGGCCCAAAAATATTTGGGTAGGCTATGTTCATTCAACATGATTCTTGCCATTTCTTGTAAATTTTGATTTTTTCTTTCTACTACTCCATTTTGTTGAGGATTTCTTAAAGTAGAGAAATTATGGTTGTATCCATTGAGTTCACAGAATTCTTGGAAATTATGGTTTTGAAATTCTCCACCATGATCACTTCTAATTGACGAAATCATAGAATCCTTCTCGTTTTGAACAAGTTTACAAAACTTGGTAAAAGATCTAAAGCATTCATTTTTCTGTTTTAAGAAGTAAGTCCATGTGTATCTACTATAGTCATCCACAATGACGAAGGCGTATTTGCTACCTCCTAGGCTTGATGTAGAGATTGGTCCGAACAAGTCCATATGAATCAATTGTAAGGGCCTAGAGGTGCTTATTTGATTCTTAGATTTGAAACTACCCTTAATTTGTTTACCTAATTGGCAAGCATCACATACATTATCTTTGATGAACTTGATATGAGGAATTCCTCTTACAAGATCTTTAGATGATATTTGAGTGATTAGTTTCATGCTAGCATGACCTAATCTTCTATGCCATAGCCAAGCATTCTCATTCAAAACCGAAAAACACATTTCATTACACAAATCATTGATGTCAATAGTGTATATGTTATTTTGTTTTAATACAATCATAGATATGTTTTTGTGTGGTTTTTCAATGATGCAAGCATTAGATTCGAATCTAACAATTTATCCTTTATCACATAATTGACTAATGCTCAAGAGGTTATGTTTTAAACCATCAACTAACAAAACATCTTCAATAAAGAAGTTGGATTTGTTACTTATGGTTCCTTTGCCAATGATTTTACCCTTGTTATTGTCTCCGAAGGTGACATAGCCTTCGTCTATGCTAGTGAGCTTAGAGAATTAAGATGGATCTCCGGTCATATGCCTTGAGCATCCACTATCAAGGTACCATCTCTTGCTCCTAGCTTGCGATGGTATGGGTTTCTACAAGAAAGGATGATTTTTAGGTACCCATTTGCTTTTGGGTGTCTCAAAAATAGATCTACATTGTTTATCATGTTGCATAGAATTTATCATTGTTCCTTTAGGAACCCAAATTAATTTATTCAGACTAATTTTCTTAAATGGACAATAATACGTTTTGTGTCCAAGTTTGCAACAAAAGTTGCATTTGTTTTGGTGTCGAACATGTAAGATAGGGCCTTTTATGAAGGTGGTTGGATTATGGTGAGGACTTCTCACAAATCCAATACCACTTCTTTTGTGACCCTTGTTTGCAAGGATCATGTTTAATGACTTGCTACCAACCTCGAATTTCTTCAAGGTGTCCATAAGTAGCAAGTTTTCCTTTTGGAGAGTTTCTAGATCATGGCATTTTATGCATGAGCCTAAACTATCATGATATTCAGCTTTTAACTTATCGAAATTACAAATAAGGCTATCATGCTCCTTTTTTAGCAATTTATATTTTCTACTAATTGTCTTACATTCATCAAATAATTCATGGAAAGCATTTAGTAATTCATGATAAGGTAAATCTGCATCAATTAAATCCGTTACCTCTTCTCCGATGGCCATTAGGGCGTAATAAGCAACTTGCTCGGTGTTGGACTCCTCTTCTTCGGATGCGCTCGAATCATCCCATGTTGTTTTGAGCGCCTTCTTCTTTGATAGTCTCTTTTTGATTTAGGGACAATCACTCTTGTAGTGTCCCGGCTTTTTGCACTCATAGCAAATGACGTAGTCCTTTTTGGGTTCAAGTTTATTTTTTGTGTCATTCTTAAACTTGTTTCTTTTAATGAATTTTTTAAATTTTCTTGTTAGAAGTGCTAAGTCATCATCACAGTCCTCATCACTTGAGTTTTCTCTCAAGTGGTCTTCTGAAGTTCTAAGTGTCATATCCTTCCTGTTCTTTGGAAGGATGTCTTCTTGCTCTTCATGAGCTTTGCAAGTCATCTCGTAGATCATTAATGACCCAATTAGTTCTTCAAGAGGGAAGTTGTTTAGATCTTTCGCCTCTTGAATAGTAGTGACTTTAGGATCCCAACTTTTAGGAAGGGATCTTAGAATCTTATTTACGAGCTCAAAATCCGAAAAACTTTTTCCGAGTCCTTTTAGACCGTTGACGACATCCGTGAAACGAGTAAACATGTCGCCAATAGTCTCACTCGGTTTCATCCGGAAAAGTTCAAAAGAGTGTAACAAAAGATTGATTTTTGACTCTTTCACTCTACTAGTGCCTTCATGAGTCACTTCGAGTGTGTGCCAAATATCAAATGCGGTTTCACAAATTGAAACACGATTAAACTCATTTTTATCAAGTGCACAAAATAAGGCATCCATAGCCTTTGCATTAAGAGCGAATGCCTTCTTCTCCAAATCATTACAATCGATCATTTGAAGAGAAGACTTCGAAAAATCATTTTCGATAAGATTCCAAAGTTCAAAATCCATAGAAATAAGAAAGATCCTCATTCGGGTCTTCCAATAGGTGTAGTACGTCCCATTGAACATGGGTGGACGTGTAATAGAATGACCCTCTTAGTTTCCGGCGTAAGCCATCTCTCTTTCGTTTTAATCCGTTTGAGAGTTAACCCCACTCTGATACCAATTGTTAGGATCAAGAGCACTAAGAGGGGGGGTGAATTAGTGCAGCAGAAATCTTTTACTATTAAAATCGAAAGCTGCGTTCGTTTGATAAAAATGATCTCGATGTAAAAGTCGATTCTAAGATTACTTTAACTTAAGATTAAGCGAGATGACGTTAAAGTAAATCTACGAAGGCAGTTTGCAGTTTATGATGAAAATCAGAATGCAAGCGCAAACTGAAATGCGACGTTCGTACGATAAAACTGGTTTACGTCTAAATGCCGATTTTGAAGATACTGAACTTTGAGATACGTTTTATAAATGCGCAGAAGGTAGTTTGCAGTTATGATTGAAATCAAAACGTAAACATAAACTGAAATGTAATGATCATACGAAAAAGTCGATTTACGTCTAAACGCAGATTCGGAAAGCTCTGAACTTAGAAACTCGTTCGTAAAAGCGCAGAAGGCAGTAGTTATTTAGGAGGTTTGCAATAAAGATAAAATGCTCAAAGTAAATATAAACCAAGATTTAGAGTGGTTCGGTCAATCTTGACCTACTCCAATTTTGGCTTCCTCCACCAATGAGGTCACCGACGTCAACTAGAGGCCTTCCTTCAATAGGCGAAGGCCAACCACCCTTTTACAGTTTCACTCCTTTTGACGGGCTTAGGAGACAACCATTACAGAAATTTTCTCTCCTCTCGTTACAACTCAAAACTTTGAAGAACATAGGGAGGAGAACTTTTGGCCTTTATAACAATTTTGAGTTCTAAGAATCACAGAAAAAGATCAAGATTTCGAGTGTAAGTTATTTGTTGTTTCAGTGCTGAATGGGTGGGGTATTTATAGGCCCCAACCCAATTCAAATTTGGAGCTCAAAACTGTCAATTCCCGAAATTTCGGGATCAGGCGGTTGCACCTCCTGACTGAAGCAGTTGCACCGCCTGGCAGAGCTCGAAGACTGAGCCTCTGGGCGGTGCCACCTCTGTCAGGGGTGGTTGCACCTCTCTGCTAGAGCTCGAAGACTGAGCTCAGGCGGTTGCACCTCCTGACTGGGTCGGTTGCACCGCCTGCTAGAGCTTGAAGACCGAGCTCAAGCGGTGCTACCTCCTGTCAGGGGAGGTTGCACCGCCTAGTCTCGCTCGAAGACTGAGCCCAAGCGGTGCCACCTCCTGGCTGGGGCGGTTGCACCGCCCAATCTCCCTGGGCGATTTAGCCTAGGCGGTGCTACCTCTTGGCTTGGGCGGTTGCACCTCCCACAGCAATCAGGGTCCGAATGGGTAGATCCATTCGGCCCAATTTGGGTTTTTCAGGGGCCCAATTGCCCAAAGATTAAGCTAATGGCATCACCTCCCATTTCCAACTTAATCATTGTGCTAACTACGATAAATCCTAAGACAATTTCTGCAGCTTGTTCCGGTGCGTCAATCGCTTCTTCCGGCGAGTTTCCGGCGAACTTCCGTCGATCATCCGATGAACCCTCGGTGATACTCCTGCGGACTTCCGGTAAACTCCTGGACTTGCGACGATCCACTTGGCGAGTTCCGACGAGCTTCTTTGGCAAGCTTATGGACTTCTCGAATTTGTTCCCGCAGAACCTCCGATGACTATCCAAACTTCCGTCGAACTCTCGAACTCCCAACGTGATCATTGTCTTGACTCTAGTGCAACTCCTACTGCATGTTTAACTTTTATCGTAGTTAATCCTGCACACTTATCTCAACACATAAATTAGACAACAAATGACAATTGACTTCATCATCAAAATCCGAGATTCAATAGTATCATCCTACCCCATCACATAATTATTTAAAGTAGATTCTCCTTTTGGATTATCTAAATCTCATAATTATGTGTGTCATTGTGAATATTATTTCTTAAATATCATTTAAAACTAATTCCTTAATATTATTTTATAAGTTATTGGTCTAGGACACTTTGGTGGCTACAAAAACCAATACAATAATATAATATATAATTTAAAATATCCTATAAATGATAAAACTTTTATTGTAATTCACATCACAAAAGCTTATCATCCTAGGCCACTTTGGCAATTACAAGTCAGACAAAACTTCGAAAGATGAGTTACAAATAATATTTATCAAATTTCTTTAATTTAATTTATGTTAAGCAGATCAATAATAGAATAACAACTATAATAATTATTAAACATTAATCAGCAAAAGAAAAACTCATATGATAATCATGATAACATATAAATCATGCATTCTTATGAAAGATGAATATTATTTCACAAGTCCAAATATAAACAAGTGAATAACCAAATGAATATCCAAGAACAATAATTGGATTTTATTTACCACATGTAAAAATATAATTAATAATACATATGAGAAAACTATAAAAGTAAACCGTAATTTATAATTTTTTAATCAAAATTAAATCCAATCAAATAATCAAAATATAATCATGATTAAATTCAATCATAATTATAATAAATCATATTTATCAATTTTATTAATTTTATAATTGAAAATATAAATTAGAAATTTTTATTTTTATAAGGGTAAAACTATAAATATTTGATAGTATATAGACTAGAATTATGTGATTTATAAATGGCAGAACTATCGAAAGAATTAAAAGATATTAATAAAATATAAAAGGGCAAAGCTATAATTTGACCAAAGGGAAACCCTAGGGTAAAACTATAATTTTGCTTAAAACCTTACTACAGCGCCGCCATCGTCGCCTGCGCATGCGGCGCTGTCGTTGCCCACGTGCAGCCCTGCTACCATGGGGCTGCCTCTGCCTATGCGCAGTCGCTACAATAGTTCCTGCCCACGCATTGTCGTCGCCTACGCACGACTGGTCGTAGCTGCTTCCAGCGATCAGTCGCGGTTGTTGCCAACATATGGCCACTGCATGGACGTGGGTTCTGCCTACGTGTGGCCACCGCAAGGGCATAGTGATGCCCGCATACGTGTGCTGCCTGCTGCGCTGCGACGCACACGCTGCCCAACGTAGCCTCTGCCGCTAGCAAATTCGTTAGTTGTACGCAACAAGGTCAGGTCAACGACGACCATTATTACTTCGCGATCATTGGAAAATAGGGATCATTCATACATCGTAAATAAAAAATAATAGATATAATGTATTTGATCTCAAGAACCTAGGCTTTAATACCAATTGTAAGCATAAAATCTATAATATGCTGTATTAAATTTGGAAACAATATTTTATGTTAGAAATAAAATCAAATAATTAGATCTGATTTAATGATGTATACCTTTTGATATCATCTGAAAAGAAATCTTTGTTTGATATGTAAAGGCACCATCTTTAATCCAATATCGTTATGAATCTGCAAAAAGGAACTAGATCCTTCTCTTCTCTTTTAATCTTTTCACATGACCACCTAGATTGATGGTTAGGGAGAAAAGTAGAGGGAAAGACTGTAATCCCTCAACTGAGATAACCTCTCTATTTCTTCTTGAGTTCAGTCCCTAGAGGTCCTATCTATTTATAGGCGAGAGCAGAGGGTCTAAGATAAGTAATTAGGAAAGTTCCTCATTATCTCCTAAAGAATCCTATTTTAAGTAAACTTTTTTTCTATTAGCTAATATATTTCATTAAAATCAATTAGTTATATTATATATATTTTATCCAATTATAAAGGATCACAAAATCTAACACTCAATACTAATATTAGTTTGCCAACAATTTCTTTCTTCCTCGTACTTGTTCAAAAGAAGTTAACATCTGCTACTTGTAGAAGTCTATGAACTCATTAGAAAAACAACACATCTAAGTTTTTAAGACACTGTTTGCTTTTATTCTTATCAATTGGATTTCATCCATGTAATCTGAATAGCAATAAATTAAGAAGGTGTTAGTATCAGTTGCACTGGATGTTGGGCTGATAGCCCATATTCAGCCCATGTGAGCTTTATTAGCCCACACCCCCTCTTAACCTAACCCTAATTAAGATTAGGGGGGTGTGGTGGCTGCGTTTTAGAGGCAGATTAAAGCTATAAAAAGGCAGCAACGAGGCAGATCTTCGAAGAAACGAGATTCCAAAGAGAAGAAGGAGAACAAGGCAGAAAAGGAAGAGAAAGAAAGGGAAGAAGATAAGGACAACGCAGAGAGACTGTTCTCAAACATCTAGCAGTGTTCTCATCTCAGGTTAGATCAAATCTACAATAGGCTCTTGCTGTGATTACTTAGGAGGTTTTAGATATTGTGGGCAGTGACGTGATCCTTGTATCCCAGTTATTCTCTTGTGGTTGTTGCTAGGGTTTTGGGCAAGAGATTGAGATTTGTACATTCATTATTCTTATAGTGGATTATCTCTAGTTTGCCTCGTAGTTTTTACCCTTCACATTGAAGGGGTTTTCCACGTATATCTTGGTGTTCTGTTTGATTGTGTTTCCATTTTATTCCGCTGCATATTTTGGTCTTTTAGTATTTGTTCCTATACAAAGGTTATTCCTGTTTATATCCCCATCAACTAGTATCAGAGCGGGGTTTTGGTGATTTAATTTTTGTATTTGAACATGGAGGCCAGTAATATTTCTCGTATGATTAGTTTGAATGGAAACAATTGGATGATATGGAAACCAAGAATGGAAGATCTCTTGTATTGCAAAGATTTATATGGACCTTTGCAGGGGGATAGTGCAAAACCTACAACTATGACAGATGATGAGTGGAAGAGGTTAGATCGAAAAACAATTGGGTTTATTAGACAGTGGCTTGATGATAGTGTCTTTCACCATGTTTCTACTGAAATTTCTGCATATTCTCTTTGGAAAAAATTGGAAAGTCTCTATGAAAGAAAAACAGCTGGCAACAAAGCCTTTTTTATCAGAAAACTTATGAACCTAAAATATAGAGAGGGTGCTTCTATTGCTGACCATTTGAATGAAATGCAGAGTATTACTAACCAGTTATCCTCTATGAAAATGTCTCTTGATGATGAGTTGCAGGCATTGTTACTTCTCAGTTCATTACCAGAAAGTTGGGAGACACTGGTGGTTTCCCTTAGTAATTCTGCGCCAGATGGTATTGTCACTATGAGTCAAGTAACAAGCAGTTTGTTGAATGAGAAGTTGAGAAGAAAGAGTTTAGCAACATCTCAGAATGATTCACAAGCACTTATCTCAGAGAACAGAGGAAGGTCAAAGTCTAGAAGCAGTTCACGTATGGGTAAGAGCAAGTCAAGATCAAGAAAAGATATTGTTTGCTATAACTGTGGTAAGAAAGGACATTACAAGAACCAATGTAAGCAACCTAAGAAGAACAAGAAAAAGGGAAAAGAAGTGGAGTCTACAGAGTCAAAGAATAATACTACAGCTACAGTGCAGGGTGGTGATTATTTGATTTTGTCTCCTTCTGATGATATTTTTTCTTGTGTGTGTCAGGATCTTGAGTGGGTGATTGACACAGGTGCTTCTTATCATGCTACACGACGGAGGGAGTTTTTTGCTACATACAGGTCTGGAAACTTTGGTATTGTCAAGATGGGCAACTATGGCACAGCAGACATCATTGGCATGAGTGATATCCATTTAAAGACCAACCTTGGCTGCAAGTTGGTACTTAAGGATGTGAGGCATGTGGTTGACTTGAGGCTGAATTTAATTTCAATTGGAAGACTAGATGATGAAGAGTATGAAAGCAGATTTCACAAAGGGCAATGGAAGCTCAGTAAGGGTTCTCTTGTTATAGCTAGTGGAAAGAAATGTCATACTTTGTACAGGTTGCAGGCTAAAGCTTATGGTGAGCAGTTAAATGCTACAGAGAAAGACTTCAGTATGGAGTTGTGGCATAGGCGATTGGGACACATGAGCGAGAAGGGGCTGCAAGCTCTTTCCAAGAGAGAGGTATTGCTAGATCTCAGAGGTATACATCTGAACCCTTGTATTGATTGTTTGGCTGGTAAACAACATAGAGTTTCATTTGCTAGTGCTGCTTTGTCTAGAAAAATGCATGCCTTAGACCGTGTTTATACAGATGTATGTGGTCCTTTGAGGACAAAAACTCCTGGTGGATCTATTGATGTTCTTGGTATAAGTGGTGCACTTTATTTTGTCATTTTTATAGATGATTTTTCCAAGAAAGTTTGGGCTTATGCTTTGAAGACCAAAGATCAGGTTGTTAATGTCTTCAAAGAGTTTCATGCTAGGGTTGAAAGGGAGACAGAAAAGAAATTGAAATGCATAAGATCAGATAATGGTGGTGAGTATACGGGATTGTTTAATGACTATTACAGGTCACATGGAATTCAACATGAGATGACAGTTCCTGGTACACCTCAGCATAATGCAATTGCAGAGAGGATGAACCGTACCATCATGGAAAAGATCAGATGTATGCTTTCACAGGCCAAGCTACCCAAAAGGTTTTGGGATGAGGCTTTGAGGACTGCAGTTGATGTGATCAACTTATCACCATGTACAGCCCTAGATGGTGATGTTGCAGAGCATGTATGGTCAGGGAAAGATGTTTCCTACAAGCATTTGAGAGTGTTTGGTTGTCGTGCATTTGCACATGTTCCAGACAATGAGAGGTCCAAACTGGATGGTAAGTCTAAAGAATGTATTTTTCTTGGTTACTCACATGATCATTTTGGTTACAGGCTTTGGGATCCAGAAAAACAGAAGGTGTTCAGGAGCAGAGATGTGGTCTTCTTTGAGGATCAAACCTTTGAGGATTTGAAGAAGAAGGCACCAGCCAAGACTTCTGCAAAAGGATTAGCAGATTGTGACCCAGTTATTCCTCCAGTATATCAGGGTGATGGGGGAGATGTGCAGGAAAATAGTGTAGAGCCTGATGTTGATTTACCTACAGGACATGTTGAGCAAGAAGAAGTAGGAGAGCAAGTTCCCGCAGAACCTCAGTTGAGAAGATCTTCTAGACAACGTCAACCTTCCAGAAGATACTCTACATATGAGTATGTGATGCTTACTGATGCAGGTGAACTAGAGAGTTACCAGGAAGCAGTTGAGAGTGAGTAGAAAGAGAAGTGGTTAGTTGCTATGCAGGAAGAGATGGATGCTCTTCAGAAGAACCACACTTATGATTTGGTGCTGCTACCAAATGGAATGAAGGCCTTGAAGAACAAGTGGGTTTTTAGGTTGAAGACTCAAGAATATTGTTCTCAACCAAAGTACAAAGCTAGATTGGTTGTGAAAGGTTTTGGTCAAAAGAAAGGTATTGACTTTGAAGAGATATTTTCTCCTGTTGTTAAAATGTCTTCTATTCGTGTTGCTCTTTGTATTGTTGCTAGCCAGGACTTGGAGGTTGAGCAGTTAGATGTGAAGACAGCTTTCCTTCATGGTGATTTAGAGGAGAAAATTTATATGGAACAACCAGAAGGCTTCAAAGTCAAAGGTAAAGATAATTTTGTCTGCAAGTTGAAGAAGAGCTTGTATGGGCTAAAGCAAGCTCCAAGACAGTGGTACAGAAAGTTTGATTCATTTATGACAGAAAATGGATACAAAAGAACGGCTTCAGATCATTGTGTGTACATCAAATGGTTTGGTGAGGATTTTATTATTCTCTTACTTTATGTTGATGACATGCTTATTCTTGGGAAAGATATGTCTAAAATTGACAGGTTGAAGAAGGAACTGAGTGAGTCTTTTGCAATGAAGGACATGGGGCCAGCAAAGCAAATACTAGGCATGCAGATTTCTCGTGACAGGAAAAACAAGAAGATTTGGTTATCACAAGAGAAATACATCGAGAAGGTATTGGAAAGATTCAGTATGAGCAATGCTAAGCCAGTTGGTTCTCCTCTTGCAGGTCACTTCAAGTTGTGCTCAGAACAGAGTCCGTCAAGTGATGAGGAGAAGGAGAAAATGCAAAAGGTTCCTTATGCTTCAGCAGTTGGAAGTTTAATGTATGCAATGGTATGTACGAGGCTGGACATCGCATATGTAGTGGGTGTTACTAGCAGATTTCTTGCAAATCCAGGCAAAGAGCACTAGGCAGCAGTGAAGTGAATTTTTAGATATCTCAGAGGGAGCTCTAAGGTTTGTTTAAGCTTTGGAGGTAGACCACCTGTGTTAACAGGTTACACAGATGCAGATATGGCAAGAGATATAGATACGAGGAAGTCTACTTCAGGTTATGTACTTACTTTTGCAGGGGGAGCTGTATCATGGCAATCCAGGTTACAAAGGTGTATTGCTCTCTCCACTACAGAAGCAGAATATATTGCTGCTACAGAGGTATGCAAAGAAATGTTATGGATGAAAGAATTCTTACAAGAATTGGGGCTGAAACAGGAAAATTATGTGGTGCATTGTGATAGCCAGAGTGTCATCCATTTGTGTAAGAACCCAATGTTTCATTCCAAGTCAAAGCATATAGATGTCAAATACCACTAGATTCGAAATGTATTTGAAGAGAAGCAGTTGCAGCTTCAGAAAATTCATACAGATGACAACGAAGCAGACATGTTGACGAAGACCTTACCAAAAGAAAGATAGGAGATATACCGACAGTTGGTCGGTATGGCTTCACATTGAGGAGTCATGGGACAGCCTCCCTTATGGGCTGAAGGGGGAGGTTGTTGGGCTGATAGCCCATATTCAGCTCATGTGGGCTTTATCAGCCCACAGCCCACACCCCCTCTTAACCTAACCCTAATTAAGATTAGGGGGTGTGGTGGCTGCATTTTAGAGACAGATTAAAGCTATAAAAAGGCAGCAACGAGGCAGATCTTCGAAGAAACGAGATTCCAAAGAGAAGAAGGAGAACAAGGCAAAAAAGGAAGAGAAAGAAAGGGAAGAAGACAAGGACAACGCAGAGAGACTGTTCTCAAACATCTAGTAGTCTTCTCATCTCAGGTTAGATCAAATCTACAGTAGGCTCTTGCTGTGATTACTTGTGAGGTTTTAGATATTGTGGGCAGTGACGTGATCCTTGTATCCCAGTTATTCTCTTGTGGTTGTTGCTAGGGTTTTGGGTAAGAGATTGAGATTTGTACATTCATTATTCTTATAGTGGATTATCTCTAGTTTGCTTACCCTTCACATTGAAGGGGTTTTCCACGTATATCTTGGTGTTCTGTTTGATTGTGTTTCCATTTTATTCCGCTGCATATTTTGGTCTTCTAGTATTTATTCCTATACAAAGGTTATTCCTGTTTACATCACTGGAGATCTCTAATATGGCCGAACGACAACTACAATTCCAGTTTTCTTTGTTGAGTTGCTTTTATAAAATCAGTAAAATTCTGCCTGGCCAACCTACACAGCAGAATTGATTGACAATAAACTTTCTTGATAAATACTTTGTTTCAGAAATCCAGGTTCAGAACTTAACCAGTATCTGACCATCAGAATTTATTAATATTTTTAATGAACTTCTGTAAAGCTGAAGGCTGATCAATATCAATTGTCAATCGACATTGTGTGCTTTTAACACATCCCAAACAGCAGTACATGGATAGAAAAGACAACAAAATTGACACAGTTATCAGTTCTTGTCTGAACCATTGAAAGATGAAGCAAACGCGTAGTCTACAGCTTGTTGCTTTAAATTATTCCCTGAGGATTTGCCTGCAATGAGTTGTCTGCATTTTGTTGGTGCTGAAGTTGTCTCAATTGTTTGTCTGGTTTCTTCTCTTGGCAAGTTCAACCAAGAAGGGACAAACACAAACAGATGAAACCAAGCAAATGTTGTTGTTTATAGCTCATCTTAGAAGGCAAAGCCATAGAACGGCTCCATGGATTGTTTAAAGGCCTAATTCGAAAGCCTAAATCATGAATGAACAATTTATAACTTTAATAAGATAATCGTTTGACAAGATTAATCTACGTGTTGGGATATTGATAAAATTGCATGGATTTGGTGACGGAAAAGACTATGAAAATACAAGCCTTTGGGATAAAAAAGTAAGAGCTCTCTCATTAGCAGAATCAAGTTTTTGTGATGATCTTTGTTCGACTCCTTGTGTTTCAAGCATGATAATGTGTCATTTGATAAGGGGTTTGATATGGTCAACTCTACCTTGGCCAAGTAAGAGAATGAAGCAACAGCTACACAAGGAAAACATAGAGCCAACACTCGTGGTTTTACTGTAAGTTCAATGCAAAGAATTCAAGGTGAAAGATGCATTTGGAGATTCTTGATTACTTCTAAGTCTTTCATGTTTGAAACTTTTCAGTATCATAAATGAAAATTGAAGCTTTTGTTCACCCTTGGCATCCATGCACTGTTGATAGTTGCATAGATAAGATACTAAAAATATTGGACTTTTCTAGTACTAAGACTACAGAGACCAATTTAGACAGCCAGTTAATTTTGTTAAATGGATACTTTTTATCATGACATTGCAAAGATGATAAACCAGTCAATGATGACTGAGAAACATTAGGGCTAGAACAAGATGATCCGCGATGAATTGTTTTGCCTTTATGAGTGTAAGGTGATGGATCTCTAACTTCCAACCCTAAATGTGATCACTCTATATAATTTTTTACTAGATCAAGATGATCCGGGATGATTTGCTTTGCCTTTATGAGTGGAAGGTGGTGGATCTCTAACTCTCCAACCCTAAATGTGGTCACCCTATATAATTTTGTCAATGGTTGATGCGAACCAATTAATGTATCTTTTATCTAAATAAATTTAATTAGTTTAGCGATATTTTACGAATATAATAAGTTATCACATATCGGTATTTACTGAACAAGAAAAAATGAAGTAAATATAAAAAAGATGTTGGAAATCATATTTATTTTTATTAAATATTATAAATCTTGACTGAAGATTCATCTTTACAAAAATATCATTAAGATAGGAAGACTATTTCTCAAATCAAATTATATTCAAAGAGGTCATCATATGCAATTATAATTTTTCTTATGGTTTTTTTTTTTTTACTTGAACTTATAAAAAAAAGGGACTAAAACATTGAAATTGAGTTCTTTCTCCCTCCTTGAGTCAGAATTATCCTTTGTGTTTCTATTATTTCTTAGTTACTATCTTTCTTTCTATTCTTTTATTATCAAAAAATTCCTATTATTTTTTAATTACTATCTTTCTATTCTTTTATTATCAAAATACTATATTTCTATTCCTCCTCTGTTATCAAAAGGAATCCGCTGCTTCTCGTTCGTCAATGGTCGGATAAGGTAGGTTACCTTACCTTACCTTATAGGGCTTTATGAATTTTGAGATGGATATCCAACCAATACGGACTCATCAATTGAGAGTTAAATCGTATTCGGATCACAACTGATTTTTTTATGTAAAAACAAGGGATACAGTGATCAAGCAAGACACAATATGTGCGACATAAAAGAGAATGCATGAAACAACATTACAATTTGCAACAGGAAGAGAAAGGAGAGGTGACCTAGACCCAATTCTGTGCTTATTACTCACGCTTTCTGCAGTGATCAGCATTTTAGTCTCTGGTGATTCTTCCTATTTGCTGCACTACATCTTATGGTAGCATGAACATAAATCTTCATGACTCATTAGCAAAAGAACAACCCAAATTTCTCTATTCACCACCACATCTCTCAACTCCAACCTCAACAACATTAGCTTCACATCTCTCAATTCCAACCTCAACAACATCAGTCCGAATTTACTGATCCAATGTATATTTTTTCGGTAATACTTGATCTGATCGCCTAAATTAACATTGGACCGAGATTTAAATCCTTGAGCTCAACACTTAGGCTTATCATTCTCCATAGTTTGCAGGTGATACTACCTTTTACTTTTGCAAAAGCTTCATTTGGAGAGGTATCAGAGGGAGGAGGTATTGGTGACCTTCACTAATCAACCTGGTGGAGACCGTTTGGTAATCATAGAAGCCATTTGTAAGCCAAGGTTGGCAAGGATCTTGCCATTTCCAGGAGTCACCAACCATCTAACATTGGCTCATAGATCAACAATAGACTTTCCTAGTCTCTTGTTCTATGTAATCAAGAACGGTAGTGCCACCAAATACCATGTCTTCCAAGGTAAGTAATGCTCATGGCTTCTGTATTCTCATTTCCTCCAGCCATATAGCCTATCTTAGGAGTTGGTATATTATCCTAAGATTTATGAAACTATTTTAAGTAAGATTCTTCTAATGCTAACTAATTTAACTAGAAAGGACTTTGATAATTTATTATAAATCCTAGACTCAAAGGCAGGACCTCGAGAGATCATTGCTCAGTCAACTAGTGATACCATCTCCTCTTGATAGATAATTGACTGTGAAGTATTTAACAGCAGGCAGAGATAAAAGAAATCAATCACGATATTTATCATCCAACTGTTTATCCAACAAAAACACAATGACAGACAAATGAAACTAATCCATGTTTAATCCAACTGTAATTTAATCCAGCAAGAGTAAGTTTAGTGCAGGCTCCTGCTTCACAGTTCACTTAAGTTTGGCAAAACCCGTTATGAACATTAAATAAATAAAATCATACAGCATATTTCTGGAGTAAAAGGTTTCACTTCCTCCCATTAACCACATCATGCGTCACATATAACATGGATTTTAACATCTAACATTTGAACTGTTTCTGTAGAGATCAAATGCAGTTAAAAAAAGAAAGAGTAAGTTAATGAGGTTAAAAGGATGAACATTGTTTCTCACCACTGGCACAAAAGAGTCGAATTCTAAACCTTCAGAGCTACTTGGTCCTGCCATGTTATTTTCCTTTTACTTGCCCTGTTTGAGCTGCTCCCTTCATCTCTACAGACTGCAAACTTTCGATTGTTTGGCCCTCCATCCATTGAGTGCCTCTCCGACATCTCAGGTTTCAGGGGCTCCATATGTGACTGAAACTCCACATCTTCGCCACTCTACAAGCATACTAGAGCAACATTAGCAATCGGCTACCGACGAATCCATGCACAGAATACAGCGAATGATGGGATCGTGAAGGTACCGGCAAAGAAATTTGATTCAGATCTAGCATTGTAGAAGTGCTAGGTTTTGCAGCTTCGACTGCACTGTGATTCTTCCCCTTGAAGGAAACCTCGTTTGGAACATGCAGCCTTGCTGGTTTAACAATGCCAGCGATAGGCGATGAAGTTTTATGAAGCTGCTTCTTGAGTCTATGAAAGGTGGTCTGAGATGGATTTTCCAACAAGGACTGGTATCTTCCTAGCAGGAATCTGAAAAGAAAATTGAATCTGTTGAATGTAATCTTAGGAGATTGTGAAACTGAACAGAGGACTGCCAAAGACATGAAAGAGTAATACTTGACTTCAGCCAAGAGTCTCAGCTTCTTTTGTTTTGCCTTTTGTAGATTCTTCTTCTTTTCTTCAGTTTCCTGGAAAAAAAATGTAAAGTTCATAACCTTTATAATTTTTTGTTTAAATATGTAATTGAAAATTTTGACCTAATTCTAATATTTTATATCTCTAGAGCTTTTATCTCAGAAGAAAACATTGTAGTTTTTTTATTTTCTTCCTCAAAACTAATTTCCCTGAATCTAAAAAAATAAAAATCCCATGAAAGATCAGACACACACAGAAAGCCAGCAAACATAAGGCAAAGCCTTTGGCAAATTGAACTATTAATTTAGTTTCACATATCAATATATATGTCATCATTTATACAATAAATGGTGGGTTTTCAATCTAACTGATCAACAGTGGCAAAAACAAGAAAAACCAGAAAGATCATTGCCTAGAAAACGAATCTGTAAAGTTTTGGAGAACCCATTTGAGAAAATGGAGTCTTGGATGTCAGTATCAAGCAAAAAAATAGGGAAAAAAAACATCAACATGGGGAAAATATGAAGCTGAGATCCACACAACCAAGAAAAATAAGAAAAGTGAAGATTCAGAAATAGCACCAAGAATCCTTTAGATCCTAAGATCAAGGTAAACCCCAGAAAAAAAGAATACATACGGATCTACTGCTCCACAAATCCAAGAATTATAGCCAAAAAAGAAGAAAAGGAATACATGAAAGAAACATTCTCACCTTCAGCAGATCATCATAATCTTGCAGCAGGTACTGATATCTCAACCTTGCCCTGGCATCTTCCCGAATCTGGTGATAAGCATTGGATGGGGAAGGCTGCATGGGAACCTTCCTCACCTTCTTCGCCATCCAGATCTCCACCTCAGAGGGAAAAGAGGAATACAAGGGGGAGAGAAGGCAGAGCCCAGATGCGAAACAAATATATTCAAAAAGAGGAGGTCATGGACATAACAGATGGACAGACCGAGAGAGAAAGGAGGCAATGGAGAAATAAAGCTGGTGGAGAGAGAGAGAGAAGGGGGTGGGAGGGGGGGGGGGGCGGGGCGGGAGCCTCCTCCCCTTGTCTCTCTCTCTCTCTCCTTGCGTGTCTGACCAGGACAAAACCCAAAGAGCCCCAAATCATTTGAGAAATTTGAGAACTGAAGAGGAGGTGAGGAGTTGTTTTTCTTTGATGGAGTCGGAGATTTTTTTTGGGGTTGCAGAGGGGCATTTGTGGCATGTTCTGTGTCTAGAGAGGGAGAGGGGGGGGGGGGGGGGGGGGTGGGTTTGGAAGACACCCTCCTCTGAAGGCACCTATCCTTCTTTCTTTCTCTTTTCCTCTTTCCTTCCATCCTCATCCTTCCCTGTTTCGCTCTCTCCACACCTCCGCCTCTTGTTTTCCTTCCATCGTATAAATTTTATGACAAGCTGGGACATCTGGGAGGAGATGGATGGAGAGAGATTGGAGGGCATGATCTCTGTTCTCTGCTCCCTTTGATGTTGGTTGGGATGAGAGGAGACTAGCTTGTGGCTGCTGCTTCGCTCTGATGCCGCACCTGTTGCCTTAGTACCTTGTGCAGATCAGATGGTGGTGGGGGGCAATGGTAATGGATGTGGATGGGACAAAACTCTTTTATAGTGTTGTTGGTTGCCTAGTTTACTCGACTGCCCCCTCCTCTCTCAGTTATTTCTTTCGAGGCACCCCCATCACTTTCCTCGTGTGACTACAAAAGAAACTGTCCCAGTCTGAAACTTTTATTTTCTTCCCTTTTGACATGGAATGATGAAAAGTCTTACCCCCTTCCCGTCTCTGAAACTTCCTTCAAAACACCTCCAGGGGATAATTTGAAATTCTTCATCAATGGGGTAAACACATAAATGTCTAAATCAACCAGCACTCTTGTTTTCTCCTTCCTTGAAGGAATCAGCGTCACATTCCTGTGCTGAATGCTTCCAGTTCCCAAGTCCGATATGGTGAAGCTAAACACAGATTCAAGCAAAAAGAGAGAGAGAGAGAGAGAGAGAGAGAGAGAGAGAGGATTGTCTGCTCATACCCTTATGCTACTGCTGCTGAGCAAGGGAAAGCTGCAGATGTATCATTAGCAGGTGTCTGGGAGCTGTGACCATCTATTATGGCTTTCGGCACCCACCAAGGCTTCCCTGTTTACAGCTTTCATTGGCCTTCAGAACTTGTGGATCCTTGACTCAATGGTAGAGAGAGAGAGAGAATTTTTTCTTCTTCACAGTAGAGTTTATGTTCTGATCTGCAGCTAGCATACTGATGTAGTTTCCTTGTCACTGGGTTGGGAAAAAGAAGAAAATAATTATTCTGCTCTGCAACATACTACGATTCATTTGGATGGTAGCTGATTTGTATGCATCATAATTATGATCAGTGATCATTATCGTTCCGCTCTGAATAATTCTTTCTGGTCACCCTCTCATAGTTCAAATCTAATATTGCAGTCTCTTACCAGCAATAGATCTTTTGATATAGCAAGTTGTTGCATGATGATGATGCAGATCATAAGCCTAATTGGGGGACAACCAGCTTTACCATTTTTAAGTGTCAGGGTTTGACTACAGATCTTGAATACCAAATCCTCATAGTTCTCAGAAATAACCATTCCATATCAATGGAACAATAGTTTGTCCAAATAATTGAGTGAATGTTTCAGCACAACTTTCTTCCTCAACAGAAGGAACTATATTATACTTATACATATTGCACACATAGATATATATATATATATATATATATATATATATATATATATATATATATATATATATATATATATATATATATATAGAGAGAGAGAGAGAGAGAGAGAGAGAGAGAGAGAGAGAGAATAATTTCCTTCAACTGATAACCCCATTATCCTTAATGAGAGTGTTCTGGATCCCAGTTAATCAATAATCACATTGTAACACCATTCAATTTATAGATTTCCAACTTATCACCTACCAAGGAATCCAAAGATTTCTCTACCTTTATATTCATGTAAACCCCACCCATTCATCTGCTTTAGATGAAATGAATGTGAGAGAGAGAGAGAGATGATGGCTTTCTCTTTAAGTCTTGGGCAGTGGTTTCCCAGCTAAGAATGACTGAAACAGTTGGAATGCTCTCCTTGGTTGGAAGAGTGGCACCTCATGCCCTGCTCCCCTCACTGAGGCAAATATCATTCCTTCATATACCTCAGTCCACCCTGCAACCTGCACAATTCCAACATCACACACACAGAAAGCATCAAGGGATCTCGAAGAAGAAGAAGAAGAAGATGCATACCTGTCGACCTGAATACCATGGATACCAAGGGATCTTGATCTTTAACCCAAGATGGCTGATGGAGAACCTCGTCGCTGTCACCGGGACGACGGAGTCGGTGTCACCACTGCCATGGAAATCACCTCAAATCAAACATCCATGATCACAACCCAACAAGAAGCACCTCGTCATACTTCACCTGAACATCCATATCCTCAGGCCAGCTCCGATCAGCTCCTTGTAAGTGGGCAGCATCGAGAACTCAGCATCGCCCCACGTCTTTATCAGCACATTGCTGGAGAAAACCAAATACAGATTCCATCACTGAATTCTGCAACGAAGAAAACAGTGTTCGTTCCACAGGGTTGCAAGTGGCACCTGCACGCAGTCCACCGGTAGGGGATTCCCGTGGTGTTGGCGTGCATCGCCCTCTGCACGTCGGGCCGGTTGTAGTACTTCTCGGCGTAGTTCTCGGTGCAGGGGTCGTAGCCGTAGGAGCTGCGGCGGAGCAGGGTGTTCTTGAACCGCAACCGCCGCTTTGCAGCGTTGGCGCAAGAGGGGGTGTAGATGCTGTACTGGTCGATATCGCCGAACTCGTGGTTCATGGCGTAGCTGATGGCGCGGTCGCACTTCCGCGACGTCTTCGTCGAGCTGAAGTTGCAGGAGGAGAGGATGGATCGGTAGGTGCCGTCGGAGACCATCGAATGAGTCCACCAGTAGGCGACGGTGCCGAGACTGTCGTAGTAGTTGTCCGTCACCGCATTGCCTACCTGCTCATCGTGACATCTCATTACAACAATTAATCCAAAGATCCTGCTGGTGAACTCAACCAACACTCACAAAAATTCCTTTGAGGTTGATGAAAGGCTCCGAAGACGCCTTGTTGTGATCGATGACCTTTTTTGCCAGTTGAGGAACGTAGTGCCCTGCAACAAAACCAGTCAAAGCAAATGAAGCGCCACCAGGAAGGCGATCAACGTGACTGCGCGCTCACGAGAAAATTACTACCAGCATAACTCTCTCCAGAGATGTAGAAATCTCGAGCCTTGTATTGCGGGAATCTCGACATCCACCCGATCAAGAACATGAGAGCATCTCCAGCTGCAGATGGAGAAGAAATCAGCATCAAACACTTCGATGCAGGGAAGAACTGCTCGTCTCGAGCGTTTACCTGTTCGCTCGTCGCCAGAGGTCTTGAGGTCGGAGCTGGTGTTGGTGTAAGAGAAGCCGACTCCGGCGGGCGACTCCAAGAACAGTAGGTTCGCTTCTGCTCAGATCAAGAAGGTTTCATGGAGTGGAACAGTGAATTGAGACTTGATCGGAACAGGGAATGGAGATGGTGGTCACCTCGGTTCCATGAGAATTGGTTGAGGTCGATAGATGAACAGGTACGGCTGATCCTGAAGGGACCGATCTCCTCCGAGGCGCCGTAAGCCACCGACGAGCAACCTGGGCCTGGTTCAAGAATGCCATTTTGGTCAAGGCTCTAATTGAATTCGGGAAGGAGACCGGATTTGGTGGGGGAAGTCATCTTTTGACTTCCATTAGTCTTGCAAGTCAAAACAGGTATTTTTGCATTCAACCTAATAGTCAATATTGCCATTAAAAAATACTAAAAATATTAATCTGATAGTAATGTACCAGAATTCAATACCTCTACCTGGATATGTAGAGTATGCAGAATTAAATCTTTAAAAAATATAACACTTTCCTTATCTAAATCTATCAAATCATCATTATCTCTAAACTTGTGTTATGGTGGCTAAGTATGATTTCAAGTATCTATTATTTTTTTAATTCAAGTCCGTTCCAAATCTGATTTAAGTGGATTGGATAATGAATACTTGAAAAAAAATCTGATGAATTTATCATATCCAAAATCATATCAGATAGCTATTTCATATAAATCCATTTAAAAGGATATCCAAAGGCAATATAAGCAAATCGGATGGGCGTAAGATTCAGAGAAAAATCCAAACCCTGCGCACTAAATGTCATGCAATCATAATTGTGTCTGCACAAAGTACTAACACTACATCAATGCTTCTATTATTTGCGGTCCTACAAATTCATACTCGTTATAGAACTTAATGTTGGTGGAGCCAATAATAAGATCCGAATCCAATTCAAAATTTTACATATTACATATGGATTCTCATTTTAGTTCCGAACATGCTCTATGAGTCAGACAATATTGGCTCCATAAGCCAAGAGAGAAGTTGCAGGTTTGGATTGACTTGTCTTCTAGTGCTTTATTTCTTATGTGCAGGCAAGGCTTTATAGAGCTTGAGATGAAGATTTTTATGTAGAATTAATGTAGATACAGCAGATAAAGCAGCATTATTTGTCTGCAATTCAACTATTCAAAGAACAATTCAAATATTCATGATTAACAGCACGAGATGAAGGGAAAAACAAAAAGCAGAATCATGATTAACTTGTTATAAGTTATTATCATTAAGAAATAAGTTAAAAAGAGACATTCAGTATGAAAAAGATGTTGTTTGTTAGTGTTAAGAAAGAACTATTCCAACCCCTAACAATTTGATATTATATAACGTAATATTCTATATATTTGATGATAGGGTACATTTCAGTACGCGACAATATGGATATGAAGCTTCAAGTCTTATATGGTGCATAGTGCACATGTGGTGGGCAACCGCTTGCCACCCCTCTATACGAAACAACATCATCACAGTACAGCTGTCTCTGAAAGCTCAGGATAGCACTACGCGACATCGATCCATGCGAGTCGATCGATGCTCACATGAAAGCTTAAGTCGATCGCCTGATGAGCTGTCGTAGTAAATGGGCCATATACGATTAGCTCATCCTCGCAGGTATAAAAAGCCAACCTTCCCTGATCGGAGGGGGGGACTTCCTCTTCTCAGAAAATGACTTAACTTCTATAATCGGGATGATGTTAACTTAACCTTCGGAGTGGCCAGGTCGAGAAACCCCTCCCTGCTCGACCTAGGCCTATGTACGGGAACCTAGTGATGACGAAGCAAACTACGTGTCGACAAAAGAATAACGTGCAAAGCCAACCCCGAGCTCAACTTGACCCCGACAAGGGTCACATCGCAAGGATGATCCTAAGCATTAGTGATCAGATCGAGCCATGCTAACACCTCAGTTGCGGTTAGATAAGTTCACTAATATTTTAACGTTAGAGTGAGGGTCGATATCATAGGAACGACCCACGACTAACTCGGAGCCCACTTCGTCGAAGAATCGCCAGTAACCCACCTTGCCTATAGGCTCGGAGGGCAACCACTCACTGCCCATGGGGACATGGGGCGGGGTTGACATAGATGTCGGATTGCTACTGGTGTATGTTCAATGGGATTCTCCCTCCAGAAACACCTCGGCATCCTTAGTCGTCTTGCCCATGGCATTCCTCGGTCTTTGCCAAGCAGGTATAAGCCTCGATGAAAATAATGCAAATAGTCACCCCGCTTATCCCGCAACTCATGTAGCTAATGGCTCCATCGCCAACTGCACCTACACTCCCTCCCTTTGGAGCTACCCAACGCCCCCTCGGTCGATCCGTCATCGCTGATGGGATATAAAGAAAAATAACTTTTGTATATGAACAAATACTAGCATGCCATAATACACAGCGGAATTAAATGGAACCATAATCAAATAGAACACCAAGATATATGTGGAAAATCCCTTTAATGTGAAGGATAAAAATCACGGGGTAAACTAGAGATAATCCACTATAATAATAATGAATATACAAATCTCAATCTCTTGCCCAAAACCCTAGTAACAATTATAAGAGAATAATTGGAATATAAGGATCACGTCACTGTGCACAATATCTAAATCCTCCTTAATTCTCCCTAAATAATCACAGTAAGAATCTACTAGAGATCTGATCTAACCTGAGATGAAAGCACAACTAGATGATTGAGAACAATCTCTCTGTTATTATAATTAGGTTAAGAGGGGGTGAGCTGGGGGGTGACAAAGCCCACCTTGGGCTGAATATGGGTTGTCAGCCCAACAACCTCCCCCTTCAGCCTATAAGGGAGGTTGTCCCATAACTCCTCAATGTGAAGCCATGCCGACCAACTATCGGCATATCTCTTGTTTTTCTTTTGGTAAAATCTTTGTTAATATGTCTGCTCCATTATCATCTGTGTGAATTTTTTGAAGATGCAACTACTTCTCTTCAAATACATTTCGAATCTAGTGGTATCTGACATCTATATGCTTTGACTTGGAATGAAACATTTGATTCTTACACAAATGGATGGCACTATAGCTGTCACAATGCACAATAAAATTTTTCTGTTTCAGCCTCAATTCTTGTAAGAATTCTTTCATCTATAACATTTCTTTGCATACCTCTGTAGCAACAATATATTCTGCCTCTGTGGTGGAGAGAGCAATACACCTTTGTAATCTGGATTGCCATGACACAACTCCCCCTGTAAAAGTAAGTATATAACCTAATGTAGACTTCCTCGTATCTATATCTCTTGCCATATCTACATCTGTGTAATCTGTCAACACAAGTGGTCCACCTCCAAAGCTTAAACAAACCTTAGAGCTCCCTCTGAGATATCTAAAAATCCACTTCACTGTTGCCCAATGTTCTTTGCTTGGATTTGTAAAAAATCTGCTAGTAACACCAACTATATATGTGATGTCCGGCCTTGTACACACCATTGCATATATTAAACTTTCGACTACTGAAGTATAAGGAACTTTTTGCATTTTCTCCTTCTCCTCATCACTTGACGGACTCTGTTCTGAGCACAACTTGAAGTGACCTATAAGTGGAGAACCAACTGGTTTTGCATTGCTCATACTGAATCTTTCCAATACCTTCTCGATGTATTTCTCTTGTAACAACCAAATCTTCTTATTTTTCTTGTCACGAGAAATCTGCATATCAAGTATTTGCTTTGCTGGCCCCATGTCCTTCATTGCAAAAGACTCACTTAGTTCCTTCTTCAACCTGTCAATTGTAGACATATCTTTCCCAAGAATAAGCATGTCATCAACATAAAGTAAGAGAATAATAAATTTCTCACCAAATCATTCGATGTACACACAATGATCTAAAGTTATTCTTTAATATCTATTTTCTATCATAAATGAATCAAACTTTCTGTACCACTGTCTGGGAGTTTGCTTTAGCCCATACAAGCTCTTCTTCAACTTATAAACAAAGTTCTCATTATCTTTGACTTTGAAGCCTTCTAGTTGCTCTATATAAATTTCCTCATCTAAATCATCATAAAGGAAAGCTGTCCTTCACATCTAATTGCTCAACCTCTAAGTCCTAGCTAGTAGCAATACCAAGAGCAACACGAATAGAAGACATTTTAATAACAGGAGAAAAAATCTCTTCAAAGTTAATACTTTTCTTTTGACCAAAGCCTTTTACAACCAATCTAGCTTTGTACTTTAGTTGAGAATAATATTCTTGAGTCTTCAACTTAAAACCCACTTGTTCTTCAAGGCCTTCAATCCATTTGGTAGTAGTACCGAATCATAAGTGTGGTTCTTCTGAAAAGCATCAATTTCTTCCTACATAGCAATGAATCACTTCTCTTTCTACTCACTTTCAACTACTTCCTAGTAATATTCTAGTTCACTTGCATCAATTAGTATCACATACTCATCCGTAGAGTATCTTCTGGAAGGTTGACGTTGTTTAGAAGATCTTCTCAACTGAGGTTCTGCAGGAAGTTGCTCTTCAACTTCTTCTTGCTCAACATGTCCTGCAAGTAAATCAACATCAAGCTCTACACCATCCTCCTACATATCTCCCCCATCATTCTAATATACTAGAGGAGTAATTGGGTCACAATCTGCTAATCCTTCTGTAGAAGTCTTGGCCAGTGTCTTCTTCTTCAAATATTCAAAGGTTTGATCCTCAAAGAAGACTACATCTCTGCTTCTGAACACCTTCTGCTTTTCTGGATACTAAAACCTGTAACCAAATTGATCATGTGAGTAACCAAGAAAAATATATTCTTTAGTCTTACCATTCAGCTTGGACCTCTCATTGTTTGGAACATGTGCAAATGCACGATAACCAAACACTTTCAAATGCCTATAGGAAACATCTTTCCCTGACCATACATGCTATGCAACATCACCATCTAAGGCTGTACATGGTGATAAGTTGATCACATTAACTGCAGTCCTCAAAGTCTCATCCTAAAACCTTTTGGGTAGCTTGGCCTGTGGAAGCATACATCTAATCTTTTCTATGATGGTGTGGTTCATCCTCTCTGCAATAGCATTATGTTGAGGTGTACCAGAACTGTCATCTCATGTTGGATACCATGTGACCTACAATAATCATTAAATAATCATGTGTACTCACTACTATTATATGATCTTATATATTTCAATTATCTTTCTGTCTTCCTTTTAACCCTAGCATAAATTTTTTTGAAGATATTAATCACCTGATCTTTGGTCTTCAAAGCATAGGCCCAAACTTTCCTAGAAAAATCATCTACAAAAGTGACAAAATAAAGTGCACCACTTATACTAGGAACATCAACAGATCCACCAGGAGTTTTTTTCCTCAAAGGACCACATACATTTGTATAAACATGGTCTAAGGCATGCATTTTTCTAGACATACCAGGTCTAGCAAATGAAACTCTGTGTACCTCTGAGGTATGACAATATCTCCATCTTGGAAAGAGCTTACAATCCCTTGTCGCTCATGTGTCCCAGTCGTCTATGCCACGACTCCATGCTAAAGTCTTTCTCTATAGCATTTAACTGCTCATCATAAGCTTTGGCCTGTAACCTGTATAAGGTATGACATTTCTTTCTATTAGCTATAACAAGAGAACCCTTACTGAGCTTTCATTGCCCTCTATGAAATCTGCTATCATAGTCTTCATCATCTAATCTTCCAACTGAAATTAAATTCAGTCTCAAGTCAACCACATGCCTCACATCTTTAAGCACCAACTTGTAGCCAAGATTGGTCTTTAAATGGATATCATCCATGTCAATGATGTCTGTCGTGCCATAGTTGCCTATCTTGTCAACACCAAAATTCTCAGACCTATATGTAGCAAAAAACTCCCTCCGTGGTGTAGCATGATAAGAAGCACCTCTGTCAATCACCCACTCAAGATCCTGACATATACAAGAAAAAATATCATTAGAAAGATACAAAATCAAATAATCACCACCCTGCACTATAGCTGTGATATTATCTTTTGAATATGTAGACTCCACTTCTTTTCCCTTTTTCTTGTTCTTCTTAGGTTGCTTACATTAATTCTTGTAATGTCCTTTCTCACCACAGGTATAGCAAACGATATCTTTCCTTGATCTTGACTTGCTTTTACCAATGTGTGAACTGTTTCTAGACTTTGACCTTCATCTGTTATCTGAGATAAGTGCTTGTGAATCATTCTGAGATGTTGTTGAATTCTTTCTTTTCAACTCCTCATTCAATAAACTACTTATTACTTGACTCATGGCGACAACACCATATGGTGTAGAATTATTGAGAGAAACTACTAGTGTCTCCCAATTTTCTAGTAATTAACTAAGAAATAACAATACTTGCAACTCATCATCAAGAGATATTTTCATAAAAGATAACTAGTTAGTAACACTCTGCATTTCATTCGAATGCTCAGCAATAGAAGCACCCTCTCTATATTTTAGGTTCACAAGTTTTTTGATAAAAAAAACTTTATTACCATTTATTTTTCTTTCATAAAGACCTTCCAATTTTTTCTAAAGAGAATATGTAGAATTTTCAGTAGAAATATGGTAAAAGACACTATCATCACGCCACTATCGAATAAACCCAACTGTTTTTAATCCAACCTCTTTCACTCATCATTTGTCGTTGTGAGTTTTGCACTATCCTCCTGCAAAGGTCTATACAAATCTTTGCAATACAAGATATCTTCCATTCTTGGTTTCCATGTCATCCAATTATTTCCATTTAAACTAATCAAGCGAGAAACATTACTGGCCTCTATGTTTAAATACAAAATTAAATCACTACAACCCTGCTCTGATACCAGTTGATGAGATATAAAGAGAAATAACTTTTGTATATGAATAAATACTAGCAGCAATAACACAATGGAATTAAATGGAACCACAATCAAACAGAACACCAAGATATACATAGAAAACCCATTTAATGTGAAGGGTAAAAATCATGGGATAAACTATAGATAATCCACTATAATAATAATATAATAATGAATATACAAATCTTAATCTCTTGCCAAAACCTTAGCAACAATCACAAGAGAATAATTGGGATACAAGGATCATGTCACTGTGCACAATATCTAAATCCTCCTTAATTCTCCTTGAGTAATCACAATAAGAATTTACTGTAGATCTGATTTAACATGAGATGAAAGCACTACTAGATTGAGAACAAGACAGAAAAGGAAGAGAAAGAAAGGAAAGAAGATAAGGACAATACAGACAGATTGTTCTCAATCATGATCCCGTGGCTACCAAAACACTACCTCTTTGCTGTCTTTTTTTATCTCTTTTTATAGTCACTATACTCCTCTAATATAAATTAGGATTAGATTAAGAGGGAATAAGCTATGAGCTGATAAAGCCCACCTTAGATTGAATATGGACTGTCAGCCCAATAATCATAAGTCCTGAACCATGAAAAGTTTTTGGAACATGTCGGAGGCTCAAGGATGACGCCCTAACGAAGCACCCCGGCATGTGTTCGATCGAGCATCATTTCCGTAGCCCGATACTCTGTCATCGGACTCGGCAGATGACTGTTGTAACTCTTTCAGACCGTAAACGACATGAGTCCCCACTTTTATGGATCTACTGTGAGCTACATTGGAGCAAGAAGTTGGTAATCAAATAATAAATTGACTTCGGTCGCCCGCCGCGGGGGGAGGGGAGGGTGAGGGGGCCGGGGGGATTGGGGTGGTGTTCGGTGTTGGGGGTTGTGGGGGGCAGCAGTAGCAGTACAGTAGCAGCAGCATCCCAACGCATCCCCTGAACACTGCGCGTGCTTTAAAGACTCCTCTGTCCTGTCACTGACCAGCGCATCTCCCACTAAGTCAAACCGTGGCATAGAGTAATGGAAGCTTAAGGATTAATGCACAAAGAAGGGGAGGAGCAGTGAACACCTTCCTTTTCCTCTCCCTCCTCACACTTTGGCTCAGTTCAAGAACCAAAAGTTGGAAGGGTAAAGTTGCTTCAGCTGTGGAAGTTGTTGTTTTCATGCTCTTGGTTTCTTCCCACTGTGATGATGACAGTGGAAGAAACAAAGAGAATTTTGCAGCTTTGGGTCTTTTGGGCAGTTCAACAGCAAACGGAAGTCGCAAAAATCCTGGGTTTGATGGACTGCAAGCAAAAGCCTATCCTTCCATTGTTTTCAATCCAAAAGGTCTGCCTAACTATTTTATGATCTCTGCTTGCGTTTCCAACACACTTTGCATCTTTGTTATCACCTTTTAGAGCATGTAGCCAAACAAAATGATACTGTAGACAACAAAATATTTTGCCGTTATTATCTTTGTCCAAACTGGAAACAGTTCGAACCCCCATCCAACTCATACTTCCCACATCTTCTTACAGAAACAAATGAACACTCAAGTTGCTGCCACATGCCTACCAGAGATTATCACTTCACAGATAACTTTGGGGAAGGGAAGAAGAAGAGAAGAAGAAGCGCAACTCACATGCAAGTATATACGATTGCAGAATAAAGGAGACTGTAAATTCCGAACATCTGAAATGTTTATGGTAACAGATACTGATTTGTTAGGAAGTTTAGGCAGACACACAAAGAATACTTTAGATTATGATATGAGGAGCTGACACCAAACAGAGGAGGAAATCATGACTTGGACTTTGTCCTTCTTATCCAGGGAACAGTGATCGCTGCTCACATGATCCACAAACTGTGCTGCAGGCCAAAGAAGCAAAGAAACAACCACCTCAGAAGATCCAACTCTGTAATCTAATATTCTTGCTTCACATTCTCCACCCTACCCTCAGGGAGCACGTTCGCAGAAACCCGTGTTCGCGCACTAACATTCGCTCTTTCTCTTGGTTGGATTGGACGGCATCCATTCTTTCGGGTTCCTGCATCCTGCGCTGGCAGGCCCAGCTCATGCCACTTTGGCAGTTACTTGAGATAGGATCATGAAGTGTTTGCCAATGTTTTACTGTGGCCAGTTTACTGTAAACCAGCAACAGCCTCTTTATCATTCTGGAATCAATGGCATCTCTTAAATCCTTAGGAGAACAAAGAGATGATCTTCTCCTCTCTTCTCATGATCTAAAAAACAAAGTCTAACAGCAAAAAAAAAATCCTAATTTGTTTGGAGAGAAATAAAGCTCAAATGAGTCTTATCTTATATTCTACCCCGATAAAAATTCAAACTTTATGGTCAAACCCAAAAGAATTTTAGGGTTCCCTTCATGAAGCACTTTTAGATCTAAAGAGCTGATTTTGGATTAGAGTAGAGAACTGAAGATGAATTATAGTAGACGGCCTAAAGAGTCGACAATGACTAAGAAATCAGCCACAAATGTTCAGTCACGGTAGCTAGCGAGGAAGCAAGGAAGGAGAGACTGACCTCCATTAAGCCAGAGTACCAGCGGCTTCTCAGCAGCGTCGGTGGCAGCCTCGGTGAGCCAATAGAAGAGCGCTCTTCCCTGCTCCTTGTTTACTGTGACATACCCCGAGAACTGGGCGAAGGTAACCGGCGGTTGCCCAGGGAGCGCCGTGATCCGGTCGTGAGCTTGTTGGTCGGCCATGGTGCCCACTGCAGCAGTAAGCAAAGGGAGTAGAGAGATGAACAACAAAGATAGGGAGGCGTCCCTCAAATGACCACCCATTGCAGCAAGCATAGAGCTCCCAGAGTCCCCACTCTGTGCTGCAATGTGATGTATCAGTGTTTCTGTAGAGGAAGGAGGTGGTTCAGTTCACAGAAGCTGCTTCATATTTATAGAAGGCATATGTGGACTCTGTGGATGAGAGAGTTCAAGTGCTCATGTTGGAATATCTACTGCAGCTGTATGTGAGAGATGAGAGAAGGGTAGCTGACCTATCTGTGGATGAGAGTATTTACTACATTGCTGGAGTTGGAGCCCCAGCAACAGGCTGTTAAATTCAATACCTTGAAGATGTATACCTCTACCTCTCTCTCTCTCTCTCTATCTCTCTCTCTCTCTCTCTCCCTCTATAGAGTTTATTGGTTTTGTGAGAGATGGTGTGGTCCTGAAGTTAGATGGAAGGAGAAAGTGTATCCAGTGAGAGCAAATGTTCATCTGAGTTATCTGTAGAAGTGGATGGGAGTCAAGAATCACTGTCCTCTACCAACTCCTGTGTTACTTCTTGAAGCTAAAATATACAGGCATTTATAATAAATCAAAGTGTGGAGGATTCATATAAAGAAGAAAAGAAAAAGAAAACACACAATCAAAGTAGGATGACGACTCTCTTTAAGCACATTTAACCATTTCTTCTTCCTTGTCTATGTGTTTGGTAAATTGGAATTTCTCGTCACCACAAAGATGGGACCCTGATGCCTTAAGTTGATGCTCCTTGTTCACTAGGAGTTTGACTAGTGGGCCTCCCAAAACAAAAATGTTATCACTTTTTTGCTGGATCAACAATTTTTCCTCCTTGTCCCCTAGCTGGAATCAGATAGGCATGGGAAGATGTTTCCAAAGTTAAATAGTCTTTTAGCTGGTTCTTTTGTTGCACTACCTAAAGCTGCAATGGCTCCCATATGAACTCTCTCACCTATCCCATGCATCAGTGAGCTGATAGTTGCATGTGATATATATGCATTTATTCTAAGATGTCCCAACTATTTCAGATTCGGTCTTCTTAGTCTACCAGTGTTCCTTTACAGTGGTTTAGGTTGTGGTTTGTAGTTTAGTTGCACTCTCTTGGCACAATAACACATTCCGGGTGTTTTTGGGTCAGTTTGTTGTATTAGATTGGTCATACTTGATTCTGATATCGAGAGGATTTGCTTCACGATGCAACCTAAAAGGCTTCTTGTCTTTGTCAAGCTTTCATATGGACTACTGCTGGTATGTGGTATTATTAATAAGGTCATGAAGCAGGAGAGCCCAAAGTCCACCTAATTGCAGTAGAAACCTTAACTATACTGGTCGGTCATCTTGGATGAAGAAGAACAAGAGACAATGCTGCAGCAGTAAAGGATTCAGGTTCACTACTCGAGGTTTGAATTCAGTGCCAAGCTACAGGCTCTTATATATCAATGTTGTAGGTGTGGCTGGCAGAATAATGAGCATGTTTCATGATTAGAGAGGAAAAGGAATCAAGGTCTGTGGAAATCAGTAACTTGTTCTCAACTCCAAAAACACCAATAATGAGTGCATTATAAGTCAAATAATAAACTGTTGTTGTGTAAACAAACTCCTCACAGATTGCATGCTTTCTTTCACTTCATGCTATGTAATTCCTGAGTTATTTCTTCTGGCACATCACCTTGACTCGATTGAGTGAGTATAGAAAATATCCATTGTAATAAAAAGAGGCTGGGAATTGGATGGAGAATTTATTGGAGTTGACTGGATGAAAGGTGATGTGAACATGTCAACTACCAGTGGTTGAGGATTCCCAAAGTTACATATTTAACTTGACTTGCCAAAAGTTTCAAGACCTTTGATGTAGCTGTAGATAGGAGGAGAGGTGACTGAAAGCCTTAGCAATTTCCTAGGCTTTGACTGAACTGGAATCATCTCCTTGTCACCAGTCCCAGCTATGTTAAGGAAGTTGATCAATTAGCCTTTAATGTCAATGTCAAATTTCTTTCATCAGTTGTGTCTTTTATTTTTTGTTTGAATGATTACCTGCAACTGCAAATGCCCACAAACAAAAATGCATTGCATTTGGGAAAATGAACAACTATAATGTATCTACAAATCACTTTATATCCTACCAATGAAATTATAATTGTGATGACTGTAACTACAAGTTATGCATTTTCCCTTTAGTTGCAAGAGACAAAGCATGCACATGATGCAAGTGTGTTCCACAAAATAGTCTATCACTATAGAACCAAAGTATATGTCTTATTGACAAGAATCTAATGTGACATTACTGTAGTGGGCCTTGGCATGATCTGTCCTTTCGATTCTGGAAACTTTAACATGACCTATGATTGGTGGTGGTTCCTTCGCATACGTTTATATATAATTAGGGGAATTTGCTTCCTCTCTCTAGTGAATTAGTTCACTAAATTTTCCATCTTCAGAATTCTATTTTGGGCGGGCACCAATGAACTAAGAATCCTTCTATCAAAATTTTGATATATGTCTTCTTTATTCACAAGTGAAGCTCTCAACTTGGCTATAAGGTTTTATGTGCCTCATGAAATATCTTTCGATTTAAGAATGAAAATCAAATCAGTTTCATGAAAATTAATTTTTTTTTTAGTTATAAAATTTTTGTCACTTATCGCTCCTCTTGCTGCCGATCCTTGATAGGTCGAGATCAGAAATACTTGGCCTGCTTGCTAAAACTCTTGACTTGAGGTGTTCATGTGTTAAGCTTATTAAACTTGTGTTGTCAATATAGTTAACACAAGTGGCTTGGTGTTTGAGGGCTCTTTGTATTGAGAGGTCTCATGGCTTGATCGGTAAAAAATACTCTCTTTGCTGTTGACTATCGCTAGATCTCGGCTTGAGCCTTGTTTATTTGAATAAGTCAAGCAGTGCTAACCTCACTCACTAAGGCAGGCGAATGTATTACTTACAATCATGAAGAACTTTGAGGTATGGATCGATTTGAGGATGAATCAAAGATGTGATTTGAAAATAAATTAGGCAATGATGACTTGAAGACAAGAGTGATTGAGAATGACCCAAAGATATAGTCAATTTAAGGATGAGATCATCTTGAAGATATCTTAAATTGTGACTAACTTAATATGATGAGCTAACCTGATACTCAATTTAAGGATGTGATCATCTCATCTTGGAAATATCATAAATTGTGGTCAACTTAATATCATGGGTTAACCTGAGAGTGTTTAT
Source organism: Musa acuminata AAA Group (assembly GCF_036884655.1). Taxonomy (NCBI): domain Eukaryota; kingdom Viridiplantae; phylum Streptophyta; class Magnoliopsida; order Zingiberales; family Musaceae; genus Musa; species Musa acuminata. The sequence continues at coordinate 12,238,132 of NC_088347.1, read as the reverse complement.
CTTGAGAGTACAACTGACTTGAGAACAGTCATCTTAAGGTTGCCTTATCGAGGACACGACCATCTTAAGGAAGTGGTCAATCCGAAGAGGTCGAGCTATTGTTAACTCGAGTGAACAGGATATTAGTAACTTTTGACATTGGGATATATTAATATTCGTGATAACATATCTCTGGTGAGTGTTTACTTTGTTTTTTATACTAGATCATATCCGATTATACGATGGATCATCCCACAACCATAGTTAAGTGGGACATGTGTCTTGTCCCAAGCATACACTACATTGTCCCCCACTTGGATCGATCATTCTTCTTGAGATGACAAAAGCTGAGTCAAGAAGGTCATTAGTCTCTACAATTCTTAATTATATACTTATTTTCCTTAACATGAGAGCTTGAATTGTTTATATATTGATTCAATAGTCGAGAAAAGTGGTCAAGGGTGTTTTGGCTATAGACTACGGGAAATATGATAACTTCAACTCCTTGATAAAGATATAAATAAGTATAAAATGATGAGTCATGTGTTGAATCTCATATTTTGATGATGAAATCAATTAATAATTATATTAATATTTTAATCTATGTTTTGAGTGACGTAGGATACTTCGATCAGGATAAGACAATTAAAGTAGGAAAAATTAAGTTGTGCCGGAGGAGAATATGTTAGAAGATTGGACGTTGGGCCGGTGGATCGGTCGACGTATCGACAGAAGGCTTCGGACCGTGGATTCGGGCATTGGACCAAGAAGAACATATATTGCGCTAAGGATATTAGAGTTGCAGAGTCAACTGGCCGATTGGGTAATAGGCCACAAGAGAGGATGATGCGTCGAAGAATCAGACGAAGCGTCGAGGGACCAATGGCATGCCGGACAACTTGATTAATGCTTAGTATTAATTGTCTAGATCGAAGTTTGTTTTACATGTGCAAGATTAACTGCGATGGCAGTAAGACATGCAGCAGGAGTTGCGCCAGAGTTAAGACCATGATCACGTTGGGGGTTCGAGAGTTCGATGGAAGTTCGGACAATCGTCAAAGGTTCTACGGGAACAAATCCGAGAAGTCCAGGAGCTTGCCAAAGAAGCTCATCGAAACTCGCCAAGTAGATTGTCGTAAGTCCAGGAGTTTGTCGGAAGTCCTCCGGAGCATCGTCGAGGGTTCGTCGGATGTTCGCCGGAAGTTCGCCGGAAGAAGCGATTGACACACTAGAGCTAGTTGCAGTATTAATGTCTTAAATATCGTAGTTAGCATGTAGATTAAGTTAGAAATGGGAGGTGATCCGATTAACTTAATCTGGAGGCAATTAGGCTCTTGACAGACCTAAATTAGGCCGAATAGATTAGCCCATTCGGACCCAGAATTCCTGGCCGACGGTGGCACCGCCTAGGAGCTTAGTCTCCCAGGAATGCCAAGCGGTGGTACCGCCCCTGTTAGGCGGTGGTACCACTTGAGCTCGGTCTCCGAGCGAAGCTGAGTGGTGGTACCACCCCTGTCAAGCGGTGGTACTACCTGAGCTCGGTCTCCGAGCAATGCCAAGCGATAGTACTGTCCAATTATGGTGGCCAAGACCCCAGAAATTCGGAAGATGATATTTTTGAGCTCCAAATTTGAACTAGTTAGGGCCTATATAAACCCCACCCTTTCCTGCATAAAATGACACTGAAATCTTGATCTTATTATGAGAATTTGAGAACTCAAAAGTATTGTAAAAGGCTAAAAGTCCTTCTCCCTCTTTCCTTCTAAGTTTTAATCATTCAAGAGAGGAGTGAAAATCTGTAAGGGTTGTCTCCTAATCCCATCAAAAGGAGTAAAGCTATAAAAGGGTGATTGGCCTTCACCTATTGAAGGAAGGCCTCTAGTGGATGTTTGTGACCTCATCGGAGGAGAAAGCCAAAAGTGGATGTAGGTCAAGATTGATCGAACCACTCTAAATCTCGGTTTGTATTTACATTCTGCTCTCTATCTTAACTGCAAACTGCCTCCATTGCTTTTCTTTAACTGTACTTCGCTTAATCTTAAGTTGAAGAACTTTCCGAAACGATTTTTCATCGAAAGTGTTTTTATCATACGAACATTGTTTTAAATCGTCGAAAGTTTTCCGCTGCACTAATTCACCTCCCCCCCCTCCCCCTCCTTCTTAGTGTTCTTGATCCTAACAGTTGGTATTAAAGCTAGGTTTTTCATATTTGGTTTAACACCTAAATTGAAATGGCTCTTTTTGGCAACCAAGAGGGTCACTCTCTCATTCGTCTTCCCTTTTTTAATGGAACGAACTATACTTATTGAAAAACTCGAATGAGAGTTTTCTTGCTTTCGTTAGATTTGAATTTATGACATATTATCGAATCTAGTTTTAAAAGATATTCTCTTCCAATGAAAGATTGGAATGATTTGGAGAAGAAGACATTTTCTTTAAATGCTAGAGCTATAAATGCTCTATTTTGTGCCTTAGATAAAATCGAGTTTAATCGGGTTTCTACTTGCGAATCGACTTTCGACATATGGCACACCCTTGAAATCACACACGAAGGCATAAGTAGTGTTAAGGATTCTAAAGTTAATTTTTTAATGCATGATTTTGAGCTTTTTCGAATGAAGCCGAGCGAAACCTCATCAAATTAGAAGATGGTTGAAATGGTTGAAATGGAGCAGTCAGATGGTATGATTAAATTGAACTTATCAAATTATTCCACTTGGAAGCGTATGATGGAAGATCTACTTTATTGCAAAGATTTATATAAGCCCATCGAGGATAAAGATAAACCTTCTACTATGGATGATAAAGAATGAAAAGTTGAACATAGAAAAACTATTGCCTATATTAGAAGATGGATGAATATAAACTTGCATGAGCATATTTCAAATGAAACCAGAGCTGATGTTGTTTGGCAAAGGTTAGAAAATCTCTTTACGAAAAAGACAGTGGGAAATAGAATTTCTCTCCTCAGAAGACTGTAAATTTGAAGTATAAAGATGGTGGTAACATTATTGAGCATATAAGCCTATTTTAGAGTCTTGTAAATAAGCTTGTTGCTATGAAAATAAATATAGATGATGAGATGCAAGGATTACTACTTCTCAGCTCTTTACCAAAAAGTTGGAAAATGTATGTGGTGACAATTTGTAACTCTACGCTAGAGAGGACTCTAATAATAGATATGGTTAAAGACATTTTGCTAAATGAAGATGCCAGAAGGAAAGAACATGGTGAATCTTCTTTTGGTGCATTTGTTACTGAAAAACAAGAAAGACGTGGAAGAAGTCATAGCAGAAATCCACATGGTTATAGAGGAAGATCCAAGTCTAGAAGAGATATCAAATGTTTTTACTATAACAAACCAGGTCACATGAAGAAAGAGTATAGGTTTTGGAAGTAAGAAAAGAATGAAATAAAGAAAAATGAGAAAGAGACCAATACAGTTTCTATTGAAGGTAATATCACTATTGTTTGTGATGACGGTTATGTTAGTCTTGCAACTCAGGACAGTAACTGAGTAATTGACTCTGTGCTTCATTTCATGTTACTTCTAATAGTGATTTCTTTAGATCTTAGACTGCTGGTGATTTTGGTAATGTCAGAATGGGAAACAGTGGTACATCTAAGATTGTGGGTATTGGAGATATTTGCTTAGAGACCAGTATTGGGAGCAAATTGATACTCAAAGATGTAAGGCATATTCTAGATATTCATCTTAACTTGATATCTATAGACAAACTTAATGATGAGGGCTTTGCACATTATTTTGGTGAAAGCAAATGGAAACTCACTAAAGGTTCTCTAATTATGGTAAGAGGAAAGAAGCTTAACTCTTTTTATATCATGGAAGCTAAGTTACATAAAGAAGAGATTAATGCAATTCAAAAGGGTGAAAGTATAGATCCTTGGCACAAGAGGCTTAGTCATATCAATGAGAAGAGACTTCAAACTCTTGCTAGAAAGCAGTTCTTACCAGAGTTGCAAGGTACATCTCTTAAATCTTATGATCATTGCTTAGTTGGAAAAACACAGAGTTGCATTTTATACATATTCATTATTTAGAAGATCAGATGTTATTGATTTAATTCATATTGATATTTGTACTATGCAAACTAGAACACTTTGAGGTGCTCTTTATTTTGTTACTTTTATTGACGATCATTCTAGAAAAGTGTGGGCTTTTGTTTTGAAATCTAAAGACCAAGTACTCGATGTTTTCAAAGAGTTCAATGTCAGTGTTGAAAAAGAAACTAGTAGAAAGCTAAAGTATATTCGATCAGATAATGATGACGAGTATAGGGGTCCTTTTGAGAATTATTGCAGGTTCCATGGTATCCGGCTTGAGAAAACAGTTCCTAAAACTCCTTAGCAGAATAGTATGGCAGAAAGGATGAATAGAACCATTGAAGAAAGGATTATGTATATGCTTTCCCATGCCAAGTTACCTAAGTCATTTTGGGGTGAGGCTTTGAGAACTACAGTTGACCTAATAAATCTTTCTCCATCAGTTCCTGTGAAAGGTGATGTTCCAGAGAGAATATGGAAAAGAAAAGATATATCTTATAATCATTTAAGAGTCTTTGGGTGTAAAGCATTTGTTCATATTCCCAAAGATGAAAGGTCTAAGCTTGATAGTAAGGCAAAAGCATGTATCTTCTTGGGATATGGTCATGAAGAGTTTGGGTACAGATTATAGGAACCAGTAAACAAGAAGATTATTAGAAGTAGAGATATTGTATTTCTGGAAGACCAATTGTTTGATGATGGTGATAATGTTGAGAAGCCAGAAACTTCTATTTATATTCCTTGGAGTTTGGGTCCAGAAATTCATGATGATCATGGGGGAGATGAAAAAGAAGATCAAGGTGAGAATGTAAGTGATGATACTCCTACAGTTAATAATGCTGAACCAACTGAACAAGCACCTCCACCATTAGTTGAGATTCCATTGAGAAGATCCACTAGAGAGAGACAACCATCTACCAGATATCCTCTACATGAGTATGTTATGCTTACTGATGGGGGAGAGCTAGAAACTTATTAAGAAGCTATTCTACATGAGTATTAGAATGAGTGAGTTAAAGCCATGCAAAAAGAGACGATATCCTTGCTTGAGAACCACACCTATGACTTGGTAAAGTTGCCTAAAGAGAAGAAAGCTCTCAAGAATAAGTGGGTTTACAAGTTAAAGTCTGAAAATAATAGCTAACAACAAAGATATAAGGCACAACGAGTTGTGAAAAGATTCAATCAGAAGAAAGGTATTGACTTTGAAGAAATATTTTCTCCTATGGTGAAAATGTCCTCTATCCAAGTTGTTCTTGGTTTGGTTGCCCGTTTGAATTTAGAAGTTGAGCAACTTGATGTGAAAACAACATTTCTTCATGGTGACTTAGAAGAAGAAATTTACATGGAGCAGCCAGAAGGTTTCAAAGTCAAGGGAAAAGAAAATATGATGTGTAAGCTTAGGAAAAGCTTATATCGACTCAAACAAGCACCTAGACAGTAGTACAAAAAGTTTGATTCCTTTATGATGAGCCAAGGGTATGATAGAACCACATCTGTTCATTGTGTATTTATGAAGAAATTTTCAAATGATGATTTCATTATTCTCCTGCTATATGTTGATGATATACTGATTATTGGCCATGATGTTGGTAAAATTGAAAAGCTTAAAAGATAGCTAAGTAAATCTTTTGCTATGAAAGACTTAGGATTGGTGAAACAAATACTTGGCATGAAGATTCTTTGTGATAGAAAGAAAAGAAAGATTTGGCTATCTCAGGAGACTTACATTGAAATGGTTTTTGAAAGATTCAACACGAGTAAAGCCAAAGCAGTTTGTTCTCCACTTGAAGGTCATTTCAAGCTTAGTTCGAAATAATGTCCTACAAGCGAGAAAGAAAAAGAAGAAATGTCCAGAGTGCCTTACTCATCCGCAGTAGGCAGTTTGATGTATGCTATGGTTTGTACTAGGCCAGATATAGCTCATGTAGTTGGAGTTGCCAATCGATTTCTCTCTGATCCTGGAAAGGAATATTTGGCAGTAGTGAAATGGATATTAAGATATCTAAGAGGTACTTCCAGGTTATGTTTATGTTTTGACAATGATGAACCTGTGTTAGAAGGCTACACAGATACAGATATGACAAGTGATACTGATTCTAGGAAGTCCATTTCGGGATTTTTGATGACATTTGTAGAAGGAGCAATCTATTGGCAATCAAAGTTACAGAATTGTGTTGCTCTATCAACCACATAAGCAATATACAAAGCAATTACTGAAGCCTGCAAGGAAGCTTTATGGATGAAAAAGTTTTTACAGGAATTGGGCTTGAAATAGAAAGGATATACTGTTTACTATGATAGCCAGAGCGCTATTCATCTCTCCAAGAATTCAACATACCATTTTAGATCCAAGCATATTGATGTGAGATATCACTAGATTCATGATGCACTTGAGATGAAAGAATTACAGTTGAAAAAAGTGCATACCAATGAGAATGGTTTAGATATGTTAACAAAGTCTTTGCCTAAGGAGAAGCTTGAAGCATAGAGGCAAAGAGCGAGCTTGGTACAACCCACTATATATGCTGGAGGGGGAGAATTGTTGGGTCCAGCCCATATGTGGGCTTGGACAATTGGGCCTATTGATCCCAAATCATTAATCAAAAGGAAATTAAAAGGTGAAATAGGATAGCAAACGAAAGAGTGCAGGGAGAGCGCACAGCGAGCAACGATGACACTCAGAGAGAGAGAGAGAGGAAAGAGAGAGAAAAAGGAGAGAGAAAAATTAGGATATTGAGTTTTCTACTTGATGATCAGTGGCCAAATGTTGTCAGTTTTAGTCTAAATTTTATGCAAAGAATCCTTGCAGTAAGCTCTACAATCCTAATGGTATTGATTTGTAGTTTACCCTCTCTATGGTATTTTCCTACTATACCCACTTTGTGAGACTTAGAATTCTAGATCCATCCTATGTGATGATGATATGCTATTCTTAAGCCAAGATCTATGTTCTTGACGTTATTATGATCCTCTGGTTATTCTAGAGAAGATTTACTGTAAACCTATTATCATTATTATTTATAGTGAAAGTTTGAGGTGGACTACGGTCCTGTGATTTTTCTCATATTAGTTTTCCACGTTAAAAGATTTGGTCTCACTATGTGATTAATTTATTACTCTATTGTTTATGCTGTGCTGGTTGATATTTGCATTTTGATATCAAGTTGGTATTTTGATGAGAAACCCATTTTGATACACAAAGAGGGAAAATAATTATTTTGCTTTAACAGGATTTTCCCAATAATAAGTAAGAAATATTGAGTAAAACTCTATGATTCTAAAGTTGTAAATCTTAGAAAGTTGAGTTCTCTCCTCCCAAAGCTTAGAGAGAGTTCTAAGGAAGGTGTGAGAGGGATACCTTGTAAAAGAGGGTTGGAAAAGATTATCTCCTAAACCTGTGAAAAGGAGAAGAGGGGTGTAAAAGGGTAGTTGGTCTTCACCTATTGAAAGAAGACCGATAGTGGATGCCGGTGGCCTCGACAGAAGAGGAATTGGCGAAGTGGATGCAGGTCACGACGACCGAACCACTAAAAATCTGGTTTGCGTATTTCTTATGTAATTTACTTTAATGCAAACCACTTTACTTGCTTTACATCCACTATGCTCTTCCATACGCTTTCAAAGTTAATACATTTACGAAACTATTTTTCGTCGGAAACAAATTTAATCACAACGAAGTTTTAAACCGACGTAATTTTTACCGCTTCATCAATTCACCCCCCCCTTAGTGCTAACTCTATCCCTAATAATTAGTATCAGAGCCTTGTATTTCTCATTTGGTTTAACACCCAAGAGAAATGGCTCTTTTCGGCTTTTAAGAGAGTCACTCTCTCATTCGTCCTCCCTTGTTCAATGGGACGAACTACACATATTGGAAAATTCGAATGAGAGTTTTCTTACTTTTGTTGGATTTAAATTTATTGAATATTATCGAAAGTGATTTTCGAAGGTCTTCTCTTCCAATAAACATTGGAATGATTTGGAGAAGAAACTTTTTCCTTAAATGCTAGAGCTATGAACGCTCTATTTTGCGCTTTGGATAAAACTGAGTTTAATCGGGTTTCTACTTGCGAAACGACTTTCGAAATATGGCACACTCTCAAAATCACACACAAAGGCACGAGTAGAGTAAAAGATTCTAAAGTCAATATTTTAATGCATGATTTTGAACTATTTCATATGAAACCAAGCGAAACCATTGGAGACATGTACACTCATTTTACGGATGTCGTCAATGGTTTAAAAGCACTTGGTAGAAGTTTTTCAGATTTTGAACTCGTTAATAAGATTTTATGATCACTTTCTAAAAATTGGGATTCGAAAATAATGACAATATAAGAATCAAAGAACTTGAATCATTTTTCAATTAAAAAATTTATAGGGTCTTTGATACCTTATGAAATAATGTGCAATACATGTAAAGAACTTGAGAACCACCTTCCAAAGAATAGGAAGGATTTCAAACTTAGAATAATTAAAGATCACTCGAGCATAAGCTCAAGTGATGGTGAACTTGAACTCCTTATGAAAATTTTAAAATGAGAATTGAAAATAAAAAATAAACTTAAAAAGAAGAAGAAGGCGACTTTGGACAAATTGAGCTCATCCGAAGACAAGAAGAAAATCAACAAAGGCAAGGTGGCAAACTATGCCTTAACGACATTCGACAATGAGGTAAATAACTCAAACGAAACTCCTTTAATTTATTTCGAAATTACATAATGCTTTTCATGAGTTGTTCTTAAATTAGTTTAGAAAAATTATATTTTTTTTGAATTGCATGTTTAATGAAAATACAAAAATAAAATTGCATCATGCTTACCTTTCTAGTGATTTTAAAAGTAATCATGAAAATTACATATTTTATGATAAACAAATAAAATTATTTTGATTAAAAATGCTTTATGAAATCATGCTTTTTTAATAATGCAATAGAATGTTAGATATAAATCTAATGCTTGTACACCTAACAAGATGAATCATATTATTTCTCGATTTTGATTGAAGATGCTCTATGATTAATGAAATCATGTTTGATTTGAAGTAATGATTTGATATTATGCTTAATAAGTTTATGTTTCGAATTTATGCATGATGATTCTTAAAATTTATGGATTATCGATTTTTACAATAATGAACATGGCCTTTTCAATTTTAAACTATAATGTATGTTTTCATACGAAAAAAAAAAACTTGATCATGCTTATATGAAATCAATCACTTAAAATAAAACACATAAAAAGAAAAATATATCTTAATGAAAATATAATGGTGACTTGAAAGCATGCTTAACGAGTTTATATTTCGAACTTATGCATGATAATTTTTACGATCTTTTGAAAGTTCTTTGGTGTTAATGAATGATGCATGGATTTGAAAGAAAAGAAAATGCATGTATGAAATCAATAAATAAGTTGAAACAAAAGGAGGAAAGCATTTTTTGAAAATTTTCTTTTTCTCTATCTTATCGATTTTTCACTAAGAGATCAATAAAATTATTTATGCCATTTTGAATCTCTTGAAAGAAATATTGAGATTTTGATGATTTTGATGATCTAAATTTGAATAAGTTTTATCAAAATCATGATCTTGGTTTATTGGAATTACTTGAGATATTTTTTTTAATCAAGATCTCTTCTTTGTACTCCTATGATTTTTCTTGGTATTTTACTAACGAGGAGATTTTTCTATGTGAATCATAAGATTTCTTTTGCATGAATTGAAATATTTTTCTCTTATGTTTCCTTTCGCGATTTACTAAAGAGAATATATTTTTCAAAATTCATGACTTAAAATTTCATTTGAATATCTTTTTCAAAATTCATGACATAAAATTTCATTTGAATATCTTTTTCGAAATTCATGACTTCAAATTTTATTTGAATATCTTTTTTTATTTGATCTCCTAAGACTTCTCTTTGAATATTTAAGAGGGGATTTGTCAAAATGAATCATGTCTTTTGGTATTCAGATGATCTCATCCTTCCTGATATGATTTTTTGGCTTTATATAATTCTTTGTATTCTTGAAGTATATCTTATCACCTAATTCTTCTTGATATTCTTCATGTGATGATATGATTGCATGAAATACTCATGATATTGTTTTGATGCTCTAAAATGATATAAATTTACTAGCTTATGAGGATCATGTATGATATGATGATTGATTTATTTTTAGTGTCATGCATAGAGTAAGGATGATGTGTAATGTTTTAAAATTGTGCTTGTTGTAAATTGAAACTATAATGATACACAAACATATTGAAATAAGGTTGATATTTTACCTTTGTCATGATGTGAAGATTGATAAAAAGGGAAAAGAATTACAATATTGTATTCTTCCCTTCTATTTGAAAATGATATAGGGGGAGCAAATTTTGCTAGCTTGCATACTTCAAGAAGAAGCAAAAGCTTGCTCATCTAAAAAAAAATGCAAAAATCTTGCCAACTTTCATATGCGTAAAATTTGCTAGCTCACAAAATGTAAGGAGAAAAACTTGCTTGCTTGCTAGCACATCTAAAGAGAAGCAAAAATTGCAAATATACATATCACAAAAAGATGCAAAACTTGTTAGCTTGCTTCATGTAAAACATTGTATCTTGCTAGCTTGTTATCTTACATTATTTTTTCAAAAAACTTGCTAGCCTTCATACTTCAAAGAGAAGTAACACTTGCCAAATTACTAGCTTGCATGTTGTAAAATAATGTAAAATTTTGCTAGCTTGTACTTTGCAAATGAAGCAAAAATGACATTTCTCAAAAGAGAAGAAAGAGCTTGCTATCTTTAACATCAACAAAAAATTAATAGATTGCCTATCTTAAGAAACAAAAATGCAAACTTGCATATTTTGCAATCTTGCATATCTTTAAAATTAATGATGATTTAGTGATTATGCATGTTGTAAAGTGATGCTAAATTTGCTAGCTTGCATGATGATAAAACTGAAGATCATGATTATATTGCAATGATTTGAACTTCTATGTCCAAATACTTAATAGTTGTAACTTCTCCTTTTTGTTGATAATAAAGAGGGAGAAGTATGATCATGTTATGCATGATGAAGTTCTATCGGAAGTTTGTCGGAAGTCCGGACATTCGTCGGAAGTTCTATCGGAATTGACTGAAAAGTCCCGGTGCTTTCCAGAGAAGCTCATCGAAACTCACCAAGAAGATCATCATAAAGTCCAGGAGCTTGCCGGGAGTCCACAGAACATTATCGAGAGATCGTCGGAAGTTCGCCGGAAGATCGTCGGAAGCTCGCCGTAAGAAACCTAGACTTACGGATTTTGTTTAGCTTAGTAAATGTCTTAAAATTTATAGTTAGTACATAATAGGGACTAGAATTAGGCCAACCCAATTAGGAGATAGTTGGGCCAAGTTTGGGCTGTGTTGGGTCAAGAGAAAGACCCAAACAGTGACCAAATAGGTGAAACCATCATGGCACAATCTCCGAGACTATGTCAGGCGGTGGTACCGCCAGTCTAGGCAGTGGTACCACCCAGACTCAGTCTCCGAGATTGTCTAGGGAGTGGTACCACCAGTCTAGGTGGTGGTACAGCCCAGTGTCAGGCTGCAGGCGGTGGTACCGCCTAGTGCAGGCGATGGTACCGCCGATACCCTGAAATTTCGGGGGTTTAAATTTTGGGCTTCAAATTTGAATCCATTTGGGGCCTATAAATACCCCAACTATTCCTGCATGGATAAGTAAGAAATATTGAGCAAAACCCTGTGATACCCTGAAATTTCGGGGGTTTAAATTTTGAGCTTCAAATTTGAATCCATTTGGGGCCTATAAATACCCTAACTATTCCTGCATGGATAAGTAAGAAATATTGAGCAAAACCCTGTGATTCTAAAATTGTAAACCTTAGAAAGTTGAGTTCCCTCTTCCTAAAGCTTAGAGAGAATTCTAAGGGAGGTGTGAAAGGGATACCTTGTAAAAGAGGGTTGTAAAAGGTTGTCTCCTAAACTTGTGAAAAGGAGAAGAGGGGTATAAAAGGGTAGTTGGTCTTCGCTCATTGAAAGAAGACTGATAGTGGATGTCGATGTCCTCGACGGAAGAGGAATCGACGAAGTGGATGTAGGTCATGACGACCGAACCACTATAAAAATTTGGTTTGCGTTTCTCTTATTGCAATTTACTTTACTACAAACCACTTTACTTGCTTTACATCCACTATACTCTTCCATATGCATTCAAAGTTAATACCTTTATGAAATGATTTTTCATCGGAAACGGATTTAATTGTAACGAAGTTTTGAACCGATGTAATTTTTATTGCTGCACTAATTCACCCCCCCACTTAGTGCTGACTCTTTTCCTAACATTCTTATTAAAGATTCACTTGCAACCGATGAGTATAATATCCTTGGGTGCATCAACTAGGTTCCAAACCTTGTTGAAGTACATGTAATCCATCGCAGAATTCATGGCTTCTTGCCACTTCCCGGAGTCTATACTCGTAATAGCCTTCTCGTAGGTTTGAGGTTTGATATCCTCAACATCCACTCCTCTAATATATCCCACATGTCTTTCAGGAGGATAGGATACTCTGTCGAAACTACGTAAAGTCGAAACTTATATCTTAGGTACCTGAACAGACTCAGGCTATGGAGTCATGTTTGAGCTAGGTTCTCTAACCTAGCTCAACTCTATCATGATCCCATTGTCTCCGCCAAGAATATGTTAATTCTCAAAGAACATGACTCTCTTGGCTATAAAGACCTTTTGGTCCTCAAGATGATAGAAATAATACCCACAAGTTTCTTTTGGGGTCTCTCACAAACTTGCATTGCTCTATCCTGGATTCCAACTTATCGGGGTTGTGTCTTTTAACGTGGGTAGGGCAGTCCCAAATCTTAACAACCTTAAGATTGGGCTACTTCCCTTTCCATATCTCATATGTTGTAGATACTACCAACTTAGTTGGAATTCTGTTTAGAAGGAAAGTTGTAGTCTCTAGTGCGTATCCCAAAATGAGATGGGTAGGTCAGTGAAGCTCATCATAGACTGCACTATGTCTAACAGTATATGATTTCTCCTTTCAGATACACCGTTGAGTTGAGGTGTATAAGGAGGTGTCCATTGGGATAGAATCCCATGGTCCTTGTGTTGAATCTCAGATTTTGATGATGAAGTTAATTGTAAATTGTTTGATCTAATCTATATATTATGAAAAGTGTACATGATTAACTATAATAGTAGTAAGACATAAAGCAGGGTTTGTGTCGGAGTCAAGATCGAGATCTTGTTGGGAGTTCGAGAGTTTGTCGGAAGTCCGGACGTTCGTCGGAAGTTCTACCGGAACCAACCGAGAAGTCTAGGAGCTTGCCAAAAAAGCTCGTTGGAACTCACCAAGAAGATCATCGTAAAGTCCAGGAGCTTGCTAGGAGTTTGTCGGAACATTGCCGAGAGTTCATCGGATGTTCGCCGGAAGCTCGCCGGAAGAGCAATTGACACACTAGATTAAGAAGTGCTGTAATTATGTCTTAATTATCATAGTTAGAGCTTAAATTAAGTTAGGATTGGGATGTAATCCCACTAACTTAATTAGGGGCCAATTGGGCCCTTAATAGGGCTGAATTGAGCAACTAATTTAGCCCTTGAAAATATGACCAGCGATGGCACAGCTTGGAAAGCAGTGCCCCAGGATTTCTGGGTGGTGGTACTACCCAGACTGGGCGATGGTACCACCGGCAGTGAATATTGCCAACGGTGGTACCACCCTTGTTAGGCGGTGGTACTGCCTAGTGTCAGATCAGTGGCAATAGTACCACCCAATAACGGCGGTGGTACCGCCAATACTCCGGAATCCAAGGATGTGATACCTTTTAGCTCCAATTTTGAAGTCATTGGGGCCTATAAAAACCCCACCCTTTTCTGTATGAAAGGACACAAAAGCATTGGCATAATCTTGAATTCTTGAGTCTTAAAAGTGTTGTAAAAGTTAGAAAGAGCTCTCCTCCTTCATCTCTTAGCCTTATAACCATCCAACAAAGAGGAGTGAGACTTGTAAGGGTTATCTCCTAAACCTGACAAAAGGAGAAAGAGGTGTAAAATGTGGCTGGCTTTTGCCTATTGAAGGATGGCTTTTAGTAGATGTCGGTGACCTCGTTGGAGGAGGAATCCGAAAGTGGATGTAGGTCACATTGACCGAACCACTCTAAATTCTGGTTTGTTTTTCATTTGTGTAATTTACATTACTGCAAATCTCCTTAATCTTCTCTTGCACTTTTACGAAAGCTTTCAAGTTTAACTTCTCTTCAAAACAGATTAAATCAAAACCATTTTCGTCGGAATCAATTTTAATGGAAACAAATATTTTTTTGAAATCGGAAAAGTTTTTTGCTGCACTAATTCACCCTCTTAGTGCCGCTCTTGATTCTAAAATTTAGTATCAGAGCAAGATTCACTCTCATTTGGTTTTAAATATAAAAGAGATGACATTTGCCTGCAACCAAGAAGGTCATTTAATTACACGTCTACCCATATTCAATGGGACGGATTATATATATTGGAAGACTAGAATGAGGATCTTCCTAATTTCAATGGATTTTGAATTATAGAATATTATAAAAAATAGATTTCAAAAGTCTTCTCTTCCAATGAACAATTGGAATGTGTTAGAGAAGAAGACTTTCGCTTTAAACGTAAAGGCTATGAGTACCTTATTTTGTACCTTAGATAAAAATGAGTTTAATCGTGTGTCCATTTATGAAACGATATTTGATATTTGGCATACACTCGAAGTGACTCTTGAAGGCACTAGTAGAGTGAAGGAGTCAAAAATTAATCTTTTAGTACATATTATGAGTTGTTTTGAATGAAACCGAGTGAGACCATTGGAGATATGTATACTCGATTTACGGATGTCGTCAATGGTCTAAAAAAACTTGGTAAAATTTTCTCAGATTTTAAGCTTGTTAATAAAATTTTAAGATCATTTCCAAAGAGTTGGGACCCTAAAGTCACGGTCATTCAAGAGGCTAAAGACTTAAATAACTTTCCTCTCAAAGAACTAATCGGGTTACTAATGACCTATGAGATGACTTGTAATGCTCATGAAGAGCTAGAGAACAACCTTCCAAAAAATAGGAAGGATATAGCTCTAAGAACTCAAGAGAACTATTTGAAAGAAAATTCAAGTGATGAGGACTTTGATGAAGACTTGACACTATTAACAAAAAGGTTCAAAAAAATTATAAAAAAAATTTAAAAATGATACTGAAAATAAAATTAAACCTAAGAAAGAATAAGTGATATGTTATGAATGTAAGAAGCTAGGACATTATAAGAGTGAATGTCCCCAAGCAAAGAAGAGACAACCAAAGAAGAAGAAGACTCTTAAAGCAACATGGGATGACTCAAGTTCATCAGAAGAAGAGGAGCCAACCAACACTGAGCAAGTTGCTTACTATGCACTAATGGCTATTGGAGATGAGGTAACAAGTTCAATTGATGCAAATTTATTGTTTGATAAACTATTAAATGCTTTTCATGATTTATTTGATGAATGCAAATCAATTAGTAAAAAATATAAATTATTAAAAAATAAGCATGATTATCTTGTTAGTGATTACAATAGATTAAAAATTGAGTACAATGATAGTTTAGCTTTATGTATGAAATGTAATGAACTAGAAATACTTCAAAAGGAAAACTTGCTACTTAAGAAAACCTTAGAAAAGTTTGAGGTTGGTAGTAAATCCTTAAACATGATCCTTGCCAACAAGGGTCATGTTCATAGAAAAGGCAGAATCAGATTTGTAATAGCTCTCACTAAAATCCAACCACCTTTGTTAAAGACCCCTACTTTGCATGTTTCACCCCGAAAGAAATGTAACTTTTATTGCAAATTTGGGCATGTAGCTTATCATTGTCCATTTAAGAAATATAGTCCACATAAATTAACTTAAGTTCCTAAAAGAACCTCAAATGACTCAATGCAATATGATAAGCTATGTAGATCGATTTTTGAGGCACCCAAGGTCAAATGGGTACCTAAAAATCATCCTTTTTTGTAGAAACATTTACCATCACAAGCTAGGAGCAAGAGATGACACCTTGATAGTGGATGCTCAAGGCATATGACTAGAGATCCATCTCAATTCTCTAAGCTCACTAGCATAGACGAAGGATATGTCACCTTCGAAGATAACAACAAGAGTAAAATCATTGGTAAAGGAACCATAGGTAATAAATCCACATTTTCTATTGAAGATGTATTGTTAATTAATGGTCTAAAGCACAACCTTTTGAGCATTAATCAATTATGTGATAAATGATACATTATTAGATTTGAATCCAATGCTTGCATTATTGAAAAACTATTCGAAAACACATCTATGATTGCTCTAAAATAAAATAATATATGTACCATCGACATTAATGATCTTTGTAATGTAATATATTTTTTGGTTTTGAATGACGATGCTTGTCTTTTGCATAGGAGGTTAGGTCATGCAAGCATAAAACTAATATATCAAATTTCATCTAAAAAACTTGTGAGAGGAATTCCTCACATTAAGTTCGTCAAAGATAATGTATGCATGTCAACTAGGAAAGCAAATAAAAAGTAGTTTCAAACCAAAGAACCAAATAAGCACCTCTAGGCTATTGCAATTAATCCATATGGACTTATTCAGACCAATTGCTACATAAATCCTAGGAGGAAGCAAATACACATTTGTCATCATAGATGATTATAGTAGATACACATGGACTTACTTTTTGATACACAAAAGTGATTGCTTTAGGTGTTTCTCTAAGTTTTGTAAACTTATTCAAAATGAAAAGGGATTTATGATTTCATCAATTCGAAGTGATCACGGTGATGAATTTCAAAACTATGATTTCTAAGAATTTTATAAATCTAATTGATACAACCATAACTTTTCTATTCCAAGAAATCCTCAACAAAATGGAGTAGTAGAAAGAAAGAATAGAAACTTACAAGGAATGGCACGAATCATGTTAAACGAACATAGCCTACTCAAATATTTTTGGTCCGAAGCCGTAAATATGGCATGCTATGTCATGAATAGAGTTCTAGTAAGACTCTTACTCGCCAAAACTCCTTATGAGTTGTGGAACAACAAAAAACCCAATGTTTCATATTTTAGAGTTTTTGGGTGTAAGTGTTTTTTTATCTTGAATGAAAAAGATGCCTTAGGAAAATTTGATGCAAAATTCGATGAAAGAATTTTTCTTGGCTATTCTTCTATTTCTAAAGCATTTCGTATATTTAACAAAAAAACTTTAATTATAGAAGAGTCTATTTATGTTGTTTTCAATGAAGTTTTCGAAGTCAAGAAAAATGATTTTGATGATGCTGTTAATATTGATACTTGGATGCATCTTCTTCGGAAACATCCTTACCCAAGGAATAGAAATATATAGATGCTTATTCAAAGGAGCTAATCATAGGAGACACATCAAAAGGGGTTCAAACTCGTTCTTTTCTTAAGAATTTTTGTGCCAACGTCGCTTTTCTCTCCCAAATTGAACCAAAATGCATTGATAAGGCCTTGAAAGATGATTCATGGGTTATTACAATACAAGAGGAGTTGAATCAATTTGAGAGAAATGAGGTGTGAAAGCTTATTCCTAGGCCAAATAACCATTTAGTTATTGGTACTAAATGGGTCTTTAGAAACAAGCAAGATGAATTTAGTATCGTAGTTCGAAACAACGCTAGATTAGTAGTTAAGGGTTTCAACTAAGAAGAAGGTATCGATTATGAAGAAACCTTCGCTCCTGTGGCACGATTAAAAGATATAAGGATGCTCCTTGCCTATGCTAGTAGTAACAATTTTAAGTTATTTCAAATTGATGTTAAAAGTACATTTCTTAATGGCTTTATTTCCAAAGAAGTTTATGTTGAACAACCTCCCGGATTTGAGAATGATAATCTCCCTAATCATGTGTTTAAATTGACTAAAGCTATTTATGGATTGAAACAAGCCCCAAGGGCTTGGTATGAGAGACTTAGCTCATTTATTATCGAAAATAATTTCTCTAAAGACAAGGTCGATACTACATTGTTTATCAAAAAATTTAAAAATAAATTTCTTATTGTTCAAATTTATGTTGATGATATTATTTTCGGTTCCACGAATGAGTCCTTATATGAATTATTTACAAAAAGTAAGTCTTGAATTTGAAATGAGTTTGATGGGGGAATTAACTTTCTTTTTAGGCTTACAAATCAAATAACTAAGTAATGGTATTTTTCTTAGTCAAATAAAATATGCTTTAGATTTGTTAAAAATGTTTAATATAGATAGCTCAAAGACTATCAACACTCCTATGAGCACCTCTACTAAGTTAGACATTGATGAAAATGGAGAAAGCTTTGATAAAAAATCTTATAGGGGTATGATAGGAAGTTTACTATACCTTACCACAACTAGACCAGATATCATATTTAGTGTAGGATTTTGTGCTAGGTTTCAATCTAATCCTAAGATATCTTATCTTAAAGTAGTTAGGAAAATACTTAGATATTTTAAAGGAACCATAAATCTAGGATTATGGTATCCAAAATCCAAGAACTTTGAACTAGTTATTTATGCTGATGTGGATTTTGCTGGATATATATTAGATAGAAAAAGCATATCCAGAATATGTCAATTTTTAGGACACATACTTGTTTCGTGGTCTTCCAAGAAACAAAACTCGGTTGTACTATCTACAACCGAAGCTGAGTATATTGCAGCTAGTGCATGTTGTGCACAAGTTATGTGGATGAAAAATACTTTAGAGGATTATAAGATTCATCTTAAAAACATTATCATAAAATTGGATAATACAAGTGTAATATATTTAACAAAAAATCTCATTTAACACTCTAGAACTAAACATATTGATATTAGGCATCACTTTATATGAGATCATGTTAATAATCATGATGTAATCTTAGAGTTTCTTGATACGAAACATCAATTAGCCGATATTTTTACAAAGCCTTTAAATGAAGAATAATTTGATTTTATTAGAAGAGAATTAGGAATGTTAATTTGTCTGAATGCATGAATTTGTTAAATTTTATTTTTGGACTTTCTTGATTCTTTGTATCACTCACTTAAATCATGATCTTATAGTATACGCAATGAGCCATATGCATTTTCCCATAAAAGTTTTATATGATGTTTGAGTACGAATCTTCTCCTCTTATGATGCGAGTTTTACATGATGATAAGGTTGTGTACTTCACGATAATAAAATGCTTACTTAGATGTTATAACTTTTACTTTGATGTTGGAATTCTGTGCTTTGATGCTGAAAATTATTTACCTTGATGTTATAAACTTAAAATGCTATTTACTTTGATGTTGGAATTATGTGCTTTGATGTTGAAAATTGTTTACCTTGATGTTGTAAACTTAAAATGCTGTTTACTTTGATGTTGGAATTCTGTGCTGAAAATTTCTATGATGTTGTGATCTCTTTAAATGATGAGCATATTATCATACAATGATGCAATATTGTGTTTGCTTTGATGCTGAAAATTTCTATGATGATTATGATCTCTATTGAATATTGAGAAGTTTTAATTATACATGATGCAATATCATATTCTTAACTTTTGAGTATACAAGCACTAATGATATTACCTCATGCAAGTAGTGATGAAAGGCTATGACAAAATATTTTATAAATGCATGAAGTGTTTATACATTTAAATATCTTGATGTTTGATATATGGAAGTCATTGACAAATGTATCTCTCACGGATTTACTCTTATGAATTTTTAATGAAAAATGGATTTTATGAGATGCTCTTCTCACTATGAAGTTTTATTCATGAATTTCTCCTTCATGTGATACTCTTCTCCTATGAATTCTTCCTTATTCTTCTCATGAAAGATGAATTTTATGAATTCTAATTTATCGTTTTTGACTTGATTCAAGTCATTTCAAAATTTTAGTTCTTAATGGATTCCCTCCTTACCTTCTTTACTCTTCTTCATGCAAAATGTGATGATAAAGGAGAAGTTAATGGAATCTATCGCTTTAATGTTGATAACATTTAATGGTGAGAACTTTTGAGTGTGAAACTTGCTTGAATTTTTTTTACCACACTTGCATTGTTGAATTGTTCTCCTTTTTGTTGATGACAAAGGGGGAGAAATAATACCAAAATATGATAAAATTGATGACAAATGTATGCAATGCATTTCATCATATATACTTGAAATGTTTGCTTGATAAATTTCTTTCATTATGATAAGATATCTATGTTAGGAATGAGTCGGCACTAAGGGGGGGGGGGGGGGGGTTGAATTAGTGCAGCAGTAAAAATCACGATTTTGAAAATTCTTCGTTTTGTACAATAAAATCAATTTCGAACGATATTGACTTGAAAGCATATTCATAAATGTATTGAAAGCAGTAAACAAGTAAGGAGGTTTACAGTAAGATAAATTGCACAAAAGAAAAGGTAAACTGGATTTTTATAGTGGTTCGGTCATCGTGACCTACGTCCACTCCGTCGATTCCTCTTCTATTGAGGCCACCGGCATCTACTATCAATCTTTCTTTAATAGAAGAAGATCAACCTCCTTCTTACACTCCTCTTCTCATTTTCATAGGTTTAGGAGACAACCTTTACAAGCACAAACTCCTCTCTAAACAGAATTCTAAGTTTAAGCTAGAGGAGGGGATTTCTCAAGAAGATTTCTATAGCATTTTCTCAATTTTAAACTCTCTGTGCTTGTGTTAGTTAACTAGGGATGAGAGGGGTATTTATAGACTTCAACTTGATTAAAATTGAAGCCTAAAAAGATCTCATCCCAGGTTTCCTAGGTATTGGCTGTACCACCGCCATTCTTGGGTGGTACTACTGCTTGAGAGGGGCGGTACCACCGCCCATATTTCCTGGGGCGTTGTTCCCCAGGCGGTGCCACCATTGGCTAGGGTTTCAACACCCTGGTTGGGCCTTGAATCTGACCCAAACTAGCCCAACTTCGGGTCTAGTTGGCCCCTAACAGAGTTAATGGGGTTACCTTCCAATCCCAACTCCAATTATGTGCTAACTATTATTCCTAAAACATAATCTAAGCAAGATAAGTCTGGTTTCTTCTAGCGAGTTTCCGATAATCTTTCGACGAACATCCGACGATCTCTCGACAATGTTCCAACGGAGTCCCAGCAAGCTCTTGGAATTCACGACGATCTTCTTGGTGAATTCCAATGAGCTTCTTTGGCAAGCTTCAGGACTTCTCGATCAATTTTGACAGAACTTCCGATGAACGTTCGGACTTCCGACAAACTCTCGAACTCCCAATGAAATCACGTTCTTGACTTTGGGACTTCATTTTGCTTTATGCTTTGCTATCGTAATTAATCCTGTATATATAAAAATACACTTCAATCTAGAAAATTATTACTAAGCATGAATCATGTTATCCGGCATGTCATTAGTATATCGACGCTTCGTCCAATTCTTCAGCGCATCATCTTCTCTTGTGTCCTATTACCTAATCGGCTAGTTGACCTCCGCAATTCCGATATCCTTGGCGTAATATCCGCTCTTCTTAGCCCAATGCCTGAATCTATGGCCCGAAGTCTTCTATCGATACGTCGACCGATCCTCTAGCCCGACATCTAATCTTTTGACATGTTTTCCTCCGGCCCAACATGATTCTTCTTGCTTTAATTGTCTTTCCCTGATCGAAGTATTCTGCATCACTCAAAACATAGATTAAATTATAAACACTTATCAATTGGTTTCATCATCAAAATCCGAGATTCAATAATCTCCCCCTTTTTGATGATCACAACCAATTGATGACTGAGTTTACCTTAACTCCCGGAATTTAAACAAACTCCCCTTATCAATATGCCATATTGATAGAACTCTTGGATTCAAAAATCCAAGCAACATGTTATCATAAACTTATGCATAACATCATACTTCTCCCCCTTTGTCATCAACAAAAAGGAGAAGTGCAACTTTCAAGTGTTTAGAGATATAATGTCAAACCATTGCATAAAAAAAAAACATTATATCAAGTTTTATCATTATGTAATTTGTAAGCTAGAAAATTTAGCAAGTTTTCATCATGCAAGCTAGTAAATTTTTCATCACTTTACAACATGCATAATCACCAAATTATCATTAATTTTAAAGATGTGCAAGATTGTAAATTATGCAAGTTTGCATTTTTGCTTCTTATGATAGGCAATCCATCAATTTTTTGGTGATGTTCAAGATAGCAAGCTCTTTCCTCTCTTTTGAGAAGTGCGATTTTTGCTTCCTTTGCATAGTGCAAGCTAGCAAAATTTTACATTATTTTCCAACATGCAAGCTAGCAATTTAAAAAGTGTTACTTCTCTTTGAAGTATGAAGGTTAGCAAGTTTTTGAAAAATAATGCAAGATAACAAGCTAGCAAGATACAATGTTTTACATGACGCAAGCTACATGAAGTACATTTGTATCTTCTCTTTAGATATTTTAGTAAGCAAGCAAGCAAGTTTTTCTCCTTACAATTTGTAAGCTAGCAAATTTTACACATATGAAAGTTGGCAAGATTTTTGCATCTTTTTGAGATGAGCAAGCTTTTTGCTTCTTGAAGTATAAAATAAAATCATCAAGATATACATTATTTCTTCTTAAAACATACATAGGATTTATCTTAAGTATTAGATTTAAGTCTAATATTTTTGTTCATTTATCATAAAACATGCAATTTTCATGATCATTTTCAAAATTACTAGAAGGATAAGCATGATCCTAATTTTTTTAGCATTTTCATTATATTATTAAACACGTAATTTTTAAGAAAAATAATTAAACTAAATTAAAATTAACTCATTAAAAGTATCATGTAATTTTGAAATAAATTAAAGGAGTTTGTTTACCTTGTCATAGAAAGTCGTTAAGGCGTAATTTGCCACCTTGCCTTTGTTGATTTTCTCCTCATCTTTGGAGGAGCCCGATTCATCCCAAAGTTCTTCCCTCTTCTTGCGTTCATAGCAAGTAGTTGTGTTCTTTTTGTTCTTTAATTTTTATTTCATAAACTTTTTAAATTTCATAGTGATGAGTTCAAGTTCACCATCACTTGAGCTTATGCTCGAGTGGACTTCAATTGTTCTTAGTCCGAAATCCTTCCTATTCTTTGGAATGTAGTTCTCAAGTTATTCACGTGCATTGCACATCATTTCATAGGTCATTAGAGACCCGATAAGTTTTCGATCAAAAAAATATTAAAATTTTTTGATTCTTGAATAGCCGTTATTTTCGAATCCTAATTTTTAGAAAGTGATTGTAGAACTTTACTAACAAGTTCAAAATTTGAAAAAGTTTTATCAAGAGCTTTTAAACCATTGATGACATCCATAAAACGGGTGTATATGTCAATACTGATTTCGCTTGACTTTATTCGAAATAGTTCAAAATCGTGCATTAAAAAATTGACCTTTGAAACTTTTAATCTGCTAGTGCCTTCGTGAGTGATTTCAAGAATGTGCCAAATGTCGAAAGCCGTTTTGCAAGTAGAAACCCGATTAAACTCGTTTTTGTCTAAGGCGCAAAATAAAGCATTCATAGCTCTAGCATTTAAAGAAAAAGTCTTCTTCTCCAAATCATTCTAATGATTCATTAGAAGACAAGACCTTTGAAAACTATTTTCAACAATACTCGATTAATTTAAATCCAACGAAAGCAAGAAAACTCTCATTCGAGTTTTCCAATACGTGTAGTCCGTCCCATTGAACAAGGGAGGACGAATGAGAGAGTGACCATCTTGAAAGTTGAAAAGAGCTATTTATCTTGGGTGTTAAACCAAATGAGAAATTATGAGGCTCAGATATCAACTGTTAGGAATGAGTCGGCACTAAGAGGGGGGGTGAATTAGTGCAGCGGTAAAAATCACGGTTCTGAAAATTCTTTATTTCGTAAGATAAAACTGATTTTGGAAGATGTTGACTTGAAAGCATATTCGTAAATATATTGAAAGCAGTAAGCAAGTAAGGAGGTTTGCAGTAAGATAACTTGCATAAAAGAAAAGGCAAACCAGATTTTTATAGTGGTTCGGTCGTCGTGACCTACATCCACTCCGTCGATTCCTCTTCCATCGAGGCCACCGGCATCCACTATCGATCTTCCTTTAATAGGTGAAGATCTACCTCCTTCTTACACCTCTCTTCTCCTTTTCACAGGTTTAGGAGATAACCTTTACAAGCACACACTCCTCTCTAAACAGAATTCTAAGTTTAAGCCAGAGGAGGGGATTTCTCAAGAGATTTCTATAGTGTTTTCTCACTTTTATACTCTCTGTTCTTATGGTAGTTAACTAGGAATGAGAGGGGTATTTATAGGCTTTAAGTTGATTCAAACTTGGAGCCTAAAATGGTATCATCCTAGGTTTCCTAGGTACTGGCGGTACCACCGCTGTTCCTGGGCGGTACTACCA
Organism: Musa acuminata AAA Group; assembly: GCF_036884655.1. Lineage (NCBI taxonomy): Eukaryota > Viridiplantae > Streptophyta > Magnoliopsida > Zingiberales > Musaceae > Musa > Musa acuminata. Next base: position 12,213,662 of record NC_088347.1, on the reverse strand, counting down.
TCGTAGGATCTGCCACTAGGCGGTACCACTACCTGACAGGGGTAGTACCCCACTGGTAGCATTACTACTGGTGGTACCACCGCCCAGCCTAGGCGGTACCATCGCCCAGATTTCCTAGGGTGCTGTTCCCTAGGCGGTGCCATTGTCGGCTAGGGTTTTAGCACCCTCATTGGTGTTGAATCTCGTATTTTGATGATGAAACCAATTCATAAGTGTTAATGATTTGATCTGCATTTTTAGTGACGCAGGATACTTCGATCAGGATGAGATAATTAAAGCAGGAAGAATCATGTTAGGCCGGAGGAAAATATTGTTAGGATCAAGAGAGCACTAAGAAGGGGGGGGGGGGTGAATTAGTGCAGCGGAAAACTTATGCGATTTCGAAAAATATTTTATATATTTGAAGGAAATCAATTCGGAAAGATAATTACTTTAAAACATAAGAGAGTGTAAGTGCAGTGAAAGCAATATAAGGATAAGTACTTTTCTATAAAATGATTTGCAATTAAAGAAGATTGCTCAAAATGAAATGCAAACCAGATTTAGAGTGGTTCGGTCAATCGTGGCCTACATCCACTTTCGGCTTCCTCCTCCAACAAGGTCACCGGTGTCCACTAGAGGCCTTCCTTCAATAGGAGAAGGCCAACCACCTTTTATAGCTCTTCTCTTTTTGCCAGGTTTAGGAGACAACCCTATAAGTTTCACTCCTCTCTTGAATGATCTCAACACTTAGAAAGGGAGGAGGAGAACTCTAGCACTTTTATAACTCTTTAACACTTTAAAGACTCAAGAATATTTCAAGATTTCGGTGCCCTTTCATGTAGAAAGGGGTAGGGTATTTATAGACCCCAATGGCTTTAAAAAATGGAGCCAAGAAGTGTCTCATCCCGGATTTCTAGGGTACTAGCAGTACTACTGCCATTATTGGGTAGTACTACCGCATGATATCTTCCACTGGGCGGTACTACCGCTTAGTCTGGGTGGTACTACCACCTGACAAAGCTCAAAGATCGAGCTCTAGCAGTACCACCGCTTGACAAGGGCGGTACCACTGCCCAGAATTCCTGGGAGATTGAGTCTCCCAAGTAGTGCCACCGCCAAGGTGCCTTGGTGGTGCCACCGCCGGTCGGGAATTTTGGGTCTTGGTTGGCCTTGAATCCAACCCAAACTAGCCCAACTTAGGGTCAAATTGGCCCCTTATTAAGTTAGTGAGATTACCTCCCAATCTTAACTTAATTAACACTCTAACTATGATAACTAAGACATGATTGCTGCAAGTTATGTTCCGGTGCATCAATTGCACTTCTAGAGAGCTTCCAGCATACTTCCGACGAACTCTCCGCAATCCTCCGGCGGACTCCCAGCAAGCTCCTGCACTTTGCGAAGATCTTCTTGGTGAGTTTCGACGAGCTTCTATGGCAAGTTTATGGACTTCTCTGTTGGTTTCCGCATAACTTCTGACGATCGTCCGGACTTCCGATGAACTCTCGAACTCCCAATGTGATCTTGATCTTGACTCCGGCACAACACTTGCTTCAAGTCTTACTGCCATCGTAGTTATATCAAACAAATTACAATTGACTTCATCATCAAAATCCGAGATTCAACAATCTCTCCCTTTTTGATGATGACAATCAATTGATGACGGAGTTAACCTTAACTCCCCCTATCTATATGCCATACTTGAGAAAAGTCATTCTTGAATTCAAGAGCTTTGAATTCAAGAGACATATTGATAAGTTAAGTTCATTTAAATTTTTCAATACTCACATCATGATTCCTATCATGATCTAACATGATGTCAAGGAATGACATCCATTTTCAAGTCTTATATTTTAAATTATGAAGGATGACAAACATAACAATTTATTCTATGGCAAGATATCAATTTATAAAATTACAAGTTAAGCTCTAGATATCTTATCATAATGAAGAAAAGTTAACATCCAAACATTTCAGGTGTAAAATTGTATATATTTATCATCAATTTACCATATTTTGGTATTATTTCTCTCCATTTGTCATCAACAAAAAGGAGAACAATTCAATAATAAATGTAAGTGTGGTAAAAATTCATGTTATATTTCAAATTGTAAAGAAATTCATACAAATCATATTTCAAGCATTTATGACATGAAGTTAAAAACGATAAAAGAGTTTCATTAAATCATGCTTCATTTTTCACAAGGATCAAGATATTCATGTGAAATTAAATCCTTGCAAGTGTTTATCTCAAAAAAAAAAAAATCTTCCTTCATTAAGAAAGAATTCATGTGAAAGAATTATCATATCAAATCCATTTCTCAATTAAAAATTCACAAGAGATAAATCCATGAGAGATGCATTTGTCAATGACTTCTATGTATCAAAAATAAATTTGATATAGTATAGACTCATAAAAGGTCCATTCAAGAAATACATTAAGTGAAAGATAGTCCAAAAGAAAATATGCATCAAATTCATGTATTTATAAAGTGTTTTGTCATAGCTTTTCATCACTACTTGCATGAGGTAATATCATTAGTGCTTTGTAGTACTCAAAGATTAAGAATCCGATGTATGATTAAAACTACTCAATATTCAATAGAAATCATAATCATCAAGGTAAACATAATATTGCATCATTATATGATAACATGCTCATCATCATAGAGACTTTTTGCGTCGAAGCATAAAATTTTCAACATCAAAGTAAACATGTTATTGAAGCACACAACCTTATCATCATATAAGATTCGCATCATAAAATTACCAGCACATAATTTTAAGTGAGTGATCAAAGAAACAAGAAAGTCCGAAAATGAAATTTAACAATTTCATGCATTCGGACATATTAACATTCCTAACTCTCTTTTAATAAAATTAAATTGTTCTTCACTTAAAGGCTTTGTAAAAATATCGGCTAATTGATGTTTTGTATCAATAAATTCTAGGATTACATCATGATTAGTGACATGATCTCATATAAAGTGATGCCTAATGCCAATATGTTTTGTTCTAGAGTGTTAGAATAAGATTCTTGGTTAAACATATTGCACTAGTATTATCATATTTTTTGGGGATATTTTTAAGATGGATCTTATAATCCTCTAAAGTGTTTTTCATCCACACAACTTGTGCACAGCATGCACTAACTGCAATGTATTTAGCTTCAATTGTAGATAGTGCAACCTGTTAGGATCAAGAGCACTAAGAGGGGGGGGTGAATTCGTGCAGCGAAAAACTTTCAACGATTAAAACTGCGTTCGTTCGATACGAGCAATTTCGGTAGAAAGCCAATTCGTAAATCACTTTAACTTGTGATTAAGCAAGATATAGTTAAAGCGAATCTATAAAGGCAATTTGTGCTAGTCATAGGTGCCCAACAAGCCAATCACGTGAGTGATGGCACGTGTGACTTGATACATAATCTCTTTGCTTATTATATTTTGGCGTATATCACTTTGTAACTATTGCATATGTGCATATATATATTGTGATGTCCTTGGATTTGTGCAATGGGAATCGGATCGTGATAAGATCACGATAATGAGACCGATTCACCTTTAAACACATATCTTAAATAATCCCGGTCATAGGTTACTCGAGAGGGACATCGTGATAACCGGACAGACTAGTGTGCTGTATACCCGTCCATATGATGGATGCAGATGGTCTCATAGTTGCTCGTGTAGGGACACTAGGGATACAGTACAGGTGCTCATTGGAGAATGAGTTCACTGATTGATCCGCTTACGGAATGCTGGATGGTTGATGATGCCTTATTATCAGACAGCGATTCCGTAGTCCTAGTGGTGTATCTGGTTCTTAGACTTGAGATACCAAGGATGTCCTGTATGAGTGCTCCACTCTTTGATACCAGACTTATAGGTTTGGCTATCCCAGATCTAGTACAGGTGGTCATTGGGAGTGGTAGTCGACCTTACGAGGGCTATTGAGTGTCGATAGAGGATCATCCACTCTCAGCGTCATGAGAGGAATATCCCATGTATTCTTGCTCAGACAAATCCCTGGCCAGGGTCATTCGGGTTGAGAGAGAAAGAGTTCTCTGGGAGAATCCGATTAAAGCGAGACTCGAGTAGAAACCGTATGGGTCTGACAACACCATGCTCGATATACGGTCTTTGGGATATTAGATGGATGAGGGACTATAGGTATACGATAACTGAGGATAGACAGGTCCAATGGATTGGATTCCCCTGTATCGTCTGGGGACTACGGCGTAGTGGCCTACGGCGTAGTGGCCTAGTACGTCTGTAGTCGATGAGTCGAGTGAATTATTACAGAGATAATAATTCATTGAGTTAGAAGGAGTTTTGACAGGTATGACTCACGGCCAGCTCGATATTGGGCCTAGAGGGTCACATACATATGGTAGGCATTACGATGAGTAGAGGTTCGGATATGAGATATCCGATGGAGCCCTTATCTTTTTGGATGTAGATCTAATACCCACTAGGGGAGGACCCATTAGGGTTTGATAGGGGACCTCTATAAATAGGATGGATTCAGAGCCTCATGGGCTGAACTTTGAAACACGATCGTAAAAGCCCAGAAGGTTGTAAGCTATTGAGGAGGTTTGCAGTAAAGATAATATGCTCAAAGTAAATGCAAACCAGAGAGCACCGCGATTTTAGAGTGGTTCGGTCAATCTTGACCTACATCCACTTCTGGCTTCCTCCACCGACAAGGTCACCGACGTCCACTAGAGGCCTTCCTTCAATAGGCGAAGGCCAACCACCATTTTACAGTTTCACTCCTTTTGACGGGCTTAGGAGACAACCCTTACAGAATTTTCTCTCCTCTCTTGAAAGATTAAAACTTAGAAGAAAAGAGGGAGGAGAACTTCTAACTCATACAACACTTTTGAGCTCTTAAAATCACAGAGTAAGATCAGGATTTCATGGTTTTTGGGTACTCTGTCATTGCTGAAAGGGTGGGGTATTGATAGGCCCCAACCCAGTTTGAATTCCGAGCTCAAAATTGTCAATTCCCGGAATTCCAGGTTCTGGCGGTTGCACCGCCTGACTGGGGCGGTTGCACCGCCTGGCAGAGCTCGAAGACTAAGCCTCTGGGTGGTGTCACCTCCTGTCAGGGGTGGTTGCACCTCCTGCCAGAGCTCGGAGACCTAGCTCAGGCGTGCCATTGCCTGACTAGGGCGGTTGCACCGCCCAACTAGAGCTCGGAGACCGAGCTCAAGCGGTTGCACCTTTGTCAGAGGTGGTTGCATCGCCTAGCTGAGCTCGGAGACTGAGCCCTGGGCGATGCCACCGCCGACCCAAGCGGTGCCACCTCTGGCCAAGAAATCTGGGTCCGAATGGGCTGATCCATTCGGCCCAATTTGGGTCTGTCAAGGGCCCAATTGCCCCAAGATTAAGTTAATGGGATCACCTCCCATTTCTAACTTAATCATCGTGCTAACTATGAATTTCGTAAGACATTTACTGCAACTTGCTCCAGTGCGTCAATCGCTTCTTCCAGCGAGCTTCCGGCGAACTTCCGTCGATCATCCGTTGAACCCTCGGTGATGCTCCTGCGGATTTCCGGCAAACTCTTGGACTTGCGATGATCCACTTGGCGAGTTCTGACGAGCTTCTTTGGCAAGCTCCTGGACTTCTCGGATTTATTCCCGCAGAACCTCCGACGACGGTTCGGACTTCCGTCGAACTCTCGAACTCCCAACGTGATCATAGTCTTGACTCCGGCGCAACTCCTGCTGCATGTCTTACTTTCATCGTAGTTAATCCTACACACTTATCTCAATATATGGATTAGATAACAAATGACAATTGACGTCATCATCAAAATATGAGATTCAACAATCTCCCCCTTTTTGATGATGACAATCAATTGATAACGAAGTTAACCTTAACTCCCCCTATCTATGTGCCATAAATGAGATAAGTCATTCTTGAATTCAAAGCCTTTGAATTCAAGAGACATATTGATAAGTTAAAATCATTTAACCTTATTAATACTCCCATCATGATTCTCATCAAGATGTATCTCTCTGAAAATGATGTCAAAGCTTGACGTCCATTTTCAAATTTCAAAAGTGAATGATGGTAATGGTAGCAATTCATCATATGGTAAGATATCAACATGTAAAATTTTGAAGTAAGATTTTGATATCTTAACATGATGCACACATTTCAAGTGTTTTAGTAATCATAGCATTTCATCACATGGTAAGATATCAACACGTAAAATTACGATGCAAGTTCTTGATATCTTAACATGATGCAAATATGACAATCATAGCAAACATGGCATAATGCAAATATGGCAATCATAGTTATCATTAATTCATATATTTTCGATGATGCAGTCATAGCATAATCGTAGCATCAATACTCATATATCTGCTTCTTTCAACATAATATGACATTTATAGCATCAATTCATATATTTCTCCCTCTTTGTCATCAACAAAAAGGAGAACGATATAAACAACTTTTAAATATATGTGCGATGCCATAAGTAGGTTCATGTCATTTATACGATACAAACATCTCAAGAAAAACATGACATGGAGATTATTTACATAGAGTGAAAACTTCTTCCTTTTTATTTGTTATTATCTTTTTTGCATGAAGGAGGAAAGTCATTTGTGTAGTTCAAATTGATAGGATATTAAGACATGCTTTACAAGGATCAGGATATTTATGTGAATCAAATCCTTGCATAAAAAAAATATCTTCCTTTTATAAGAAGGAATCATCAAATTTATTTCTCAAAGGGAATATTTTTCACATGATAAGTCTAAAAGATATGCATTTGCTAGATGATGTGAATCAAAGTCCGAATGAGAATAATGTATTCATGAAATCTGATTGGAACTGAAAATTTAATTTAACACTTTCATGCAATCGGACAAGACTATATAATCATGAAGACATACTCATTGTTATGGAAATTTTTGTATTAATTTCCAACATGTTATTTTAGGCATGTAATGGCAATTAAGTGATTTGATCATTCAATTAATAAAGTCCAAATAATTTTAACAAGTTTATACATTCGGACACATCAACATTCATAATTCTCTTCTTATGAAATCAAATTGTTCTACACTTAGAGGTTTTGTAAAAATATCAGCTAGTTGATGCTTAGTATCTATGAACTCTATAATTACATCAAGATTAGTAACATGATCTCGTATAAAATGATGTCTAATATCAATATGTTTTGTTCTTGAGTGTTGAATGTGATTCTTTGTTAAACATATTACACTCATGTTATCACATTTAATGGGAATATTTTTAAGATAGACTTTATAATCTTCTATGGTGTTTTTCATCCACACAACTTGTGCACAGCATGCACTAGCCGCAATATATTCAGCTTCAATTGTTGATAGAGCAATCGAGTTTTGTTTCTTAGATGATCAGGAAACAAAGGAATGTCCCAAAAATTGACATGTTCCTGATATGCTTTTTCTATCTAGTCTACACCCAACAAAATCCGTATCAGCATAATCAATTAACTCAAAATTTTTAAATTTTGGATACCATAATCCTAGATTTGTGGTACCTTTAAGATATCTAAGTATTCTTTTAACCGCTTTGAGATGAGATATCTTGGGGTTTGATTGAAACCTCGCATAAAGTCCTACACTGAACATGATATCTGGTCTTGTAGTAGTGAGGTAAAGTAAACTTCCTATCTTACCCCTATAAGTTTTTTGATCGAAGCTTTCTTCACTCTCATCAACTTCTAACTTAGTGGAGGTGCTCATAGGGGTGTTAATAGCTTTTGAGCTATCCATATTAAATCTTTTCAGTAGATCTAAAGCATATTTAGTTTGACTAATAAAGATACCATTGCTTAGTTGCTTAATTTGTAAGTCTAAGAAAAAGGTTAATTCTCCTATCAAACTCATTTCAAATTCGAGACTCATGGTTTTAGCAAAAGATTCACAAAGAGATTCATTCATAGAACCGAAGATAATATCATCAACATAAATCTGAACAATGAAAAAATTATTTTCAAAATTCTTGATAAACACTATAGTATCGACCTTTCCTTTTGTGAAATTGTTTTTAATAAGAAAAGTACTTCGTCTATCATACCAAGCCCTTGGGGCTTGTTTTAAACCATAGAGAGCTTTGGTTAATTTAAATATATGATTAGGGAGGCTATTATTTTCAAATCCGGGAGGCTGTTCAACATAAATTTCTTCAGAAATAAAGCCATTAAGAAAAGTGCTTTTAACATCCATTTGAAATAACTTAAAATTATTATTACTAGAATAGGCAAGGAGCATTCTTATGGCTTCTAATCTAGCCACAGGAGCGAAGGTTTCTTCGTAATCGATACCTTCTTCTTGGTTGAAACCTTTGGCCACTAATCTAGCCTTGTTTCTCACCACGATACTATATTCATCTTGCTTGTTTCTAAAGACCCATTTAGTACCAATAACTAAATGGTCATTTAGCCTAGGAACAAGTTTTCACACCTCATTTCTCTCAAATTGATTTAACTCATCTTGCATTGCGATAATCCATGAATCATCTTTCATGGCTTCGTCAATACATTTAGGTTCAATTTGGGAGAGAAAAGCGGCGTTGGCACAAAAATCTTTAAGAGATGAACGTGTTTGAACCCCCTTAGATGTGTCTCCCAAGATTAGCTCCTTAGGATGAGCATCTACATACTTCCAATCCTTGGGTAAGGATGTTTCGGAAGTGGATGCATCCAAGTTGCTAGTTGGAGAAGGGGTTTCATTTAAATTTAAAGAATCGAAACTAACATCATCATCAAAGTCATTTTTCTTGATTTCGGAAATCTCATTGAAAACAACATGAATGGATTCTTCTATAATTAAAGTCCTTTTATTGAAGATACGAAAAGCTTTAGAAACCGAAGAATAACCAAGAAAAATTCTATTAGGATCCTTTTATTTTTCCTTTTATTTTCTATGCTTTCCTATTATTTTCTGCATATTTATTACGTCTGTTTAGTTTAGCTAAAGTCGGAACTCTATAAATAGAGATGTAACTGCTTCTTTTTGATAATTTATGATAAATACTATTTTGTCTTTTGACAAACCCTAGGAGGCCGATCCCCTCGAAGCGATCCCCTCGAAGTGATCATCCCATTCTCTTTTTCTTTTTACGATAAGACTTTAGGGTCTTATCAATTGGTATCAGAGCGACGATCCTTGGTACGTTCCCGCTGCAACGTAACTAAAAAAAAAAAAAAAAAGGAAAGGAAGAGAGAAAGCAGAGAGAGAGAAGAAGAAGAAGCTGCAGCCACGCATCCCTGCTTCCTCTGCTTGTGGCCAGCCCACCGTCGCCCCTGCTCTCCGGTAGGCTGCGCCCTCCCTTGCTGCCTCCTTTCCACCACTAGCACTGCGTCCCAACCGATCGACCAACGCCGCCGTTGCCCCCCAGCCGACGACCTCTCCTCCTCGCTTTCCCGTCTCGCTCAAGCGAGAAGGATCACTAGCGCTGTCTCCCTGCCAACGGACCACCCCTTCATCGTTGAGACTCTCGGTGACGCTGCCCTAACTTCTTTGCCGCCGGTTGCCCCCCCCCTCTTCACGGCGACCGAAACAGGGCAACTCACCGCTGATGCCCTTGTTTCCCGCCGCGCCTCCTCCAGCACTCCTCTTTCCCTTGAGTGCCGTTGCCGCCTAGCCGACCCATCACCGCTGTGGGCCACCGTGCGACGACCGCCGCTCGTCTCCTAGCTGCCGCCGCTTCATCTTGCTCTGCATCTAACCGAAACAGAGCACACTTGCTCTGCCCTTGTTTCAGCCGCGCCACACCTTGCTCTACATCTAACCGAAACAGAGCACACTTGCTCTGCCCTTGTTTTAGCCGCGCCATAGTCGCGTGGGTTCCCTTGCTGCTGCCGGCTGTCGCCACTATCGCTGCTACTGCCCAGCTACTATGCAGATGCCCTTGACTAGACATCAGAAATAATAACTGGGGATTACCGACTTGCAATCGTACGCAATGGCTACCGATAACTCAGTGAAGGCACAAATGGAAGCGTTGGAAACCAGCATTGAAAATTGGCTACAAGAAACTCTTCATGATTTCAAAAAGAGCTTGTTAGAGCACTTTAGTGGGTTTCAACAAGATGGAAGCTCAAGTTCTACGCTAAACAGATCGAGAGATACAGGAAAAGGGCCCAGGATGGTGACACACACTACCCACGTATTAGGGTAGAATTTCCACGATGGGAAGATGGGGATCCGACCAGTTGGATCTCTAGGGCAGAAAATTTTTTTCGTTTTCACAGAACTCCAGAAGAATCTAAGGTAGAAGTGGCCTCAATCCAGCTCGATGGAGATGCAATCCAGTGGTATGATTGGTACGAAACTTGCCATGGAATTCCTTCATGGGAGCAGTTTAAAAGAGGACTTCTTGTTCGCTTTGGCCCATCCGAATATGAGAATGTTGATGGCCAACTCGTCAAAATTCGTCAGACTTCTGCAGTGTTGGAATATCAGAGTAGATTTGAAAGATTGTCCAACCAAGCTAGAGATTGGTCAGAACGATAACTTTTGGGTACATTTATTGAATGGCTTATTCCCGAGATCCGGTGTGAGGTTAAGGCTCATCAACCTCGCACTATGATGGCTGCGATTTCATTTGCACGCCTACATGAAGAAAAAATCAGTGTGGAATATCGTCGAAACAGAGGTGCCAATAAACAGGTGATTAGCAGGCAACCTACCTCATCTACTCCAAGTCGAAACTATAACACTAGTAGACTAACCCGAGAAGAACTCAAAGACAGGTTAGTGAAGGGTTTGTGCTGGCATTGCGATGAAAAGTGGAGTAAGGAGCATCGATGCAAACAAGGAAGACTTTTGATGATTGAACCGATCGAGGAGGAACCGGAAGTAGAAGTATCAGATTCTAATCATGATGAAGTGGAAATTAATGATGATGTTGAAGCCATCACACATATAGTGCATGCATTGGCTGGCTACTCTAATCCACAAACTATGAAAATTGGGGGAACTCTGAAACACCAGTTTGTCACTGTTTTGATTGATACGGGTAGCACTAATAATTTTATGGATAGGAAAATTATAGCCCGATTAGCTTACCACATTGAATGTTGTGACAAATTTGAAGTCAAGGTCGCCAATGGACGGATTTTAACTTGTGACAGCAAGTGCTCAAAGATAAAACTAATTTTGCAAGGTCAAGAATTATTTGTAGTTTTCTTTTTATTACCCTTGGAAGACTATGAAGTGGTGCTCGGAATTGAATGGCTATCAACCCTAGGTGATGTCTCCTGGAATTTTTCTAAATTGATTATGAAGTTCTTTATTAATGGAAGACAGGTGACTCTCAAAGGAAGACGTGGGGGTAAGGTTACAACTATCACGAGCCATCGGATGGAGCGGGTCCTTCGGAAGACACACACCGGATTTTTGGTGCAATTGCATAACATTGAAAAGGAAATGACAGTGAACATTCCGGCTGGAAATATTGAATCATTGCTAACAGAGTTTGCGGATATATTTGCAGAGCCACACGGACTTCCACCCCTTAGATGTCATGATCATCGGATTCCACTATTACCCGAGAAGGCACCAATTAATGTCTGACCGTATAGATATCCACATTTCCAAAAGGCAAAGATAGAGAGGATTGTCACAGAGATGCTCAAAATAGGAGTTATACGAGCTACTGTTAGCCCATATTCTTCCCCAGTCTTACTAGTCAGAAAGAAGGATGGCTCATGACAGATGTGTGTCGACTATCGAGCACTTAACAACATTACAGTGAAAGATAAATATCATATTCCAGTAGTGGATGAACTATTGGATGAATTAGGAGGAGCTCAGGTCTTCACTAAATTGGACCTACGATCGGGCTATCATCAAATCAGAGTACATGAAGGGGATGTTCAGAAAATTACCTTCAGGACACATAATGGCCATTATGAGTTTCTAGTAATGCCTTTTGGATTAACCAATGCACTCTCTACCTTCTAGAGTTTAATGAATGATATATTTCGGGCTCATTTTCGTAAGTTTGTTTTGGTTTTCTTTGATGATATTTTAATATATAGTCATTCCTTAGAAAGTCATTTATTACATTTACGAACTGTCTTTAATATTCTTCGTGAGCATGGTCTTTTTGTCAAGAAATCCAAGTGCAGTTTTGGGCAACCTAAGGTTGAGTACCTCGGCCATATCATATCTCAAAAGGGTGTTGCAGTTAATCCTTCAAAAATCCAAGTGATGATAGACTGGCCAATTCCAAAGTTAATCAAAGCTTTAAGGGGGTTCTTGGGATTAATCGGCTATTATCGAAAGTTTGTGAAGAATTATGGCAAAATTAGTGCCCCCTTGACGTCACTTCTAAAGAAAAATGTATTCAGATGGTCAGAAGAGGCAACTCAGGCATTTCAATTCTTGAAAACTGCAATGTCTACTACACCCGTGTTGGCTTTACCCGATTTTAACAAGATGTTTGTGATTGAATCTGAGGCTCCTGGAGCTAGAATAGGGGCTGTATTAATACAGGAAGGTCGGCCTATCGCTTATGCTAGTAAGGCTCTTTCCCCTTCCCATTTGAGTTTATCTATTTATGACAAGGAGATGCTAGCTATAATACATGCAGTCACAAAGTGGAGACCCTACCTAATTGGTCGACGGTTTCAAATACGCACTGATCACAAAAGCCTTAAATATTTTCTAGAGCAAAAGATTTCTTCTCCAGAGCAACAGAAATGGGTCACAAAGCTACTGGGATTCGATTATGAGATCATTTATAAAAAGGGGAGTGAGAATTTAGTAGCCGATGCCCTCTTACGCCTTCCAGAACAAGCTGAACTAGTAGCTATTTCTATTCCTATTTACGAGACTTTGGAAGTTATCAGAAAGGAATGGTCAAATAATCCTGAGATCCAAAACATCATTAAAAAATTAGAAGAAGCCCCAGGTTCTGTCTCAAATTATAGTTGGGATTCGGTAGACTTGCGCTATAAAGGCCGAATAGTGGTTGCCCCACATTCTTGTTGCCAAGCAATAATTCTGAAGGAGTTCTATTCATCACCAATTGCTGGTCACTCAGGATTTCTCCGCACTTATAAGCGAGTTCGACAACTTTTTTACTGGAAAGGTATGAAAAATTTTATCAAGAAATTTGTTACTGAATGTGATGTTTGCCAACGTCACAAAAGTGAGACAGTAGCCACCCTAGGCTTAATACAGCCCCTCCCTATTCCTGATGCTACTTGGACCGACATATCTATGGATTTCATTGATAGTCTCCCATCATCTCAAGGAAAGAGTACTATACTTGTAGTCGTGGATAGACTTACAAAGTATGCTCATTTCTGTGCTTTACGACATCCTTATACTGCTGCAAGTGTTGCTCATACTTTTGTGGAAAACATAGCTAAATTGCATGGGAGTCCACGTTCCATTGTTAGTGACAGAGACAAGATTTTTACTAGCTCCTTCTGGACATAACTTTTTCGTTTACAAGGTACTCAGCTGAATATGAGCACTGCTTATCATCCACAAACAGATGGGCAAACTGAAGTGGTAAACAGGTGCCTAGAAAATTACCTCCGATGTTTTACTAGCGACAAACCGAAGGAATGGATCAAATGGCTTCCCTGGGTAGAGTGGTGGTATAATACCTCTTACCATTCTTCTATTAAAATGACTCCATTTGAAGCAGTTTATGGCCAACCCCCACCTACAATTACAAAGTATGTACCTGGTTCTTCTAAAGTTGATCAAGTGGACAAGGAATTGATGGATAGAAATAAGATTATTCAGCTTTTCAAGGATAACCTCACAGCCGCACAAGCAAGAATGAAACAACAAGCTGATAAACACCGAAGTGAATGAGAATTTACTGTAGGTGATTGGGTTTTCCTTCGTCTTCAACCTTACAAGCAAACTTCCATAAAGGTCCGATCTTTCATGAAGCTATCTCCTCAATTTTTTGGGCCTTATAAGGTATTAGAACGTATTGGACCAATGGCCTACCGCTTGGATTTGCTTGCTAGCTCTAAACTACATCAGGTCTTTCATGTTGCATGCTTTAAAAGGAAATTGGGTGACGATGCAATAGTGCAGTGCCACTTGCCAGACACTTCTACTACTAGGGAAGTTCAAGCTCGACCACAAGTCATACTTGATCGACGAGTTGTAATGTACCGCAGACATCCTATAACTGAAGTGCTGGTGCAATGGGCCAACTTACCAAAGGAAGATGCCACTTAGGAGTCCTAGAACATGCTAAAGGACAAGTTTCCAGAATTTGATGCTGCTCAGCCTTGAGGACAAGGCTGAATTGAAGGAGGCGGGATTGTTAGGATCCTTTTATTTTTCCTTTTATTTTCTGTGCTTTCCTTTTATTTTCTGCATATTTATTAAGTTTGTTTAGTTTAGCTAAAGTTGGAACTCTATAAATAGAGATGTAACTGCTTCTTTTCGATAATCTATGACAAATACTATTTTGTCTTTTGACAAACCCTAGGAGGTCGATCCCCTCGAAGCGATCAAGGAGGCCGATCCCCTCGAAGTGATAATCCCCTTCTCTTCTTCTTTTTACGATAAGACTTTAGGGTCTTATCAAATTCCTTCATCGGATTTAGCGTCAAATTTTCCTAAGGCATCTTTTTCATTCAAGATAAAACACTTACACCCAAAAACTTTAAAATATGAAACATTGGGTTTTTTATTGTTCTACAACTCATAGGGAGTTTTGGTGAGTAAGGGCCTTACTAAAACTCTATTCAAAATATAGCATGCAGTGTTTACAGCTTCGGCCCAAAAATATTTGGGTAGGCTATGTTCATTCAACATGGTTCTTGCCATTTCTTGTAAATTTCTATTCTTTCTTTCTACTACTATATTTTGTTGAGGATTTCTTGGAGTAGAGAAGTTGTGGTTGTATCCATTAGATTCACAAAATTCTTGGAAATCACGGTTTTGAAATTCACCACCGTGATCACTTCGAATTGATGAAATCATAACACCCTTTTCATTTTGAACAAGTTTGCAAATCTTGGTGAAATATCTAAAGCATTCATTTTTGTGTTTCAAGAAATAAGTCCATGTGTATCTACTATAGTCATCTACGATGATGAAGGCGTATTTGCTACCTCCTAGGCTTGATGTAGAGATTGGTCCGCACAAGTCCGAATGGATCAATTGTAAGGGCCTAGATGTGCTTATTTGATTCTTAGATTTGAAACTACTCTTAATTTGTTTTCCTAATTGACAAGCATCACACACATTATCTTTGATGAACTTGATGTGAGGAATTCCTCGTACAAGTTCTTTGGATGATATTTGAGTGATTAGTTTCATGCTAGAATGACCTAATTGCTAGTCATAGGTGCCCAGAAAGCCAATCACGTGAGTGATGGCACATGTGACTTGATACATAATTTTTTTGCTTATTATATTTTGGTATATATCACTTTATATCTATTGTATATATGCATATATATATTGTGATGTCCTTGGATTTGTGCAATGGGAATCGGATCGTGATGAGATCACAATAATGAGATCGATTCACCTTTAAACACAGATCCTAAATAATCCCGGTCATAGGTTACTCGAGAGGGACATCGTGATAACCGGATAGACTGGTGTGCTGTACACCTGTCCATATGATGGATGCAACTGGTCTCATACCTGCTCGTGTAGGGACAGTAGAGATACAGTACAGGTGCTCATTGGAGAATGAGTTCACTCATTGATCCGCTTACGGAATGCTGGATGGTTGATGATGCCTTATTGTCAGATAGCGATTCCGTAGTCCTAGTGGTGTATCTAGTCCTTAGACTAAAGACATCAAGGATGTCCTTTATGAGTGCTCCACTCTTTGATACCAGACTTATAGGTTTGGTTGTCCCAGATCTAGTATAGCTGGTCATTGGGAGTGGTAGTCGACCTTACGAGGGCTATTGAGTGTCGATAGAGGATCATCCACTCTCGACGTCATGAGAGGAATATCCCATGTGTTCTTACTCAGACAAATCCCTAGCCAGGGTCATTCGGGTTGAGAGAGAAAGAGTTCTCCAAGAGAATCCGATTAGAGCGAGACTCGAGTAGAAACCGTATGGGTCTGACAGCACCATGCTCGATATACGATCTCTGGGATATTAGAGGGATGAGGGACTATAGGTACACGGTAACTGAGGATAGACAGGTCCAATGGATTGGATTCCCTTGTATGGTCTGGGGACTACGGCATAGTGGCCTAGTACATCCGTAGTCGATGAGTCGAGTGAATTATTACAGAGATAATAATTCACTGAGTTAGAAGGAGTTCTGACAGGTATAACTCACGACCAGCTCGATATTGGGCCTAGAGGGTTACACACATATGGTAGGCATTGCGATGAGTAGAGGTTCGGATATAAGATATCCGACGGAGCCCTTGTCTTATTGGATGCAGATCCAATACCCACTAGGGGAGGACCCATTAGGGTTTGATAGGGGACACTATAAATAGGAGTGATTCAGAGCCTCATAGGCTAGAGCCTTTGCTTGCCTCTCCTATTCTTCTCTCCCTCTCCACCTCAGAGCAGGCCTGGAGTTTTGAGGTGCGTCGTCGCAACCCTGCTGTGCGGATCACTACTAGAGAGGAGGACGCTTGACCTCCTTCACCCTCTCCTTAGGATCTGCAAGGAAACAGGGATATACGATCTCCCTATGTAACACAATCTACTCTATACGCAGTTTTAAGTTTCGCGGATTTTGCGCACCAATCTTCGCATGACGACGAACATCTCTTTGGGAATCAGGGATTTTGTTTTCTTGTTCTTCCGCTGCGCATATGATGTCACCCCCAAGATTTCCCAATAGTGGTATCAGAGCCAGGTTGTTCGTGCGAATGATTGGTTTTGAACTGCGTGTGTTGTGTTTTGAAGAAACTTTTGACGTCAAAATCGTTGACGCAAAAACGAGAAAGGGCAGCAACAGTTGCTGCCCTCGATCTGCATGCGTGCAGCGCAACCGCAGGCAGGCAGCATAGGGGCTACGTCTGCAGCAGTCGGCCGGCGTCCTGCTTGCAACAGGCTTGCATCCGGTAGGGCTGGCAGCCCGCGGGCAAAGGCACTTGCAGTCGCTTCTCCCGTGGGGTGAGGCGCCGCAGGGCAGCGGCGCCTGCCGCCGCTGCTCTCGCGGGCGAAAACCCCACACAGGGGCGGCCGCCGACGGGACAGCACCGCCTGCGGGCATTGCCCCTTGGGCAGAACCACCCGCGGAGGCGGCGGCGCCCGTAGGGGCGCCAACCTACAGGGGCAGCACTGCCTGCGGGCATTGCCCCGCCGGCAGAACCGCCCGAGGGGGCGCCCACCCGCAGCGGTAGCGCCGCCAGCGGGCGTGCCACCTACAAGCGAGGGCAGTGCCCTCGCCCCGTCGCACAGGCTGCCGCCAGCAGGGTGGCGGCGACGGCAGTAACAAAGGGGAGTAGGGCATTAGGGTTTTCTAGGCAAAAGATAGTTTTGCCCCTCGAAATTTGAGAAATTTCAGTTTCTGTCTTTTATCCAAATTATGAAAATACCCCTATGAATTCAAAAATTTCCTATATATCCCTGATTTAATAAAATACTAATTAATTAAAAGGTTTAGTTGATTATTATTTTTTATCATTATCTAGTAGTCCTACATGATGATGATTATTTATACATGTGATGTATGATGTGTGGATGGATGATCATGAACCGTGTGATATGTGTACTTGTGATTATTATTATTGAGGTTTGCGAGCCTCCATTATATTTCTCGTTTATTGTCGGGCCTACGTGCCTATGATTAAGTTGTAATCACATGAGGAGGTGCAGCGGGAGCGTGGATGCGATAGCAGGACTCACGAGATGGACGATCACGATGCATGAAGATGCATCAAGAAGTCGACGGAACCAACGAGGACGAGATGGACGATCACAGGGCATGAAGATGCACTGTTGCACACATAGATCTTGATGTGAGTGATTAAGCCTATTGGCTCGGGCCTAATCACATTAGGTTGTGGTCCATGATCATTTGGTGTGATTGTTTATACACATACTAGATATGTATATATATTTGCATGCGATGTAGATATATATTAAATATGTATATGTGACATGTCATATTAGGAGACCAAATCATAGAAACATCTCTCTCGATAATATTAAGTCGGTAAACGTGAGGCAATCAGATTGACCCACGTGGCCTTCCATCGTTATTAGTAGGAACCGATTCCCGGTATAGGTTGAGTTGGTCGAGTCCCTCGAGACTCACCTATATCATGATTCGCTATTTTGCTTACGACATAGAGATGTCACCGGTGACCTGAGTGCATGGTATACTTGGTCGAGTCCCTCGAGGGTATATCTTTTCGGTATGAAAATCGATTCGGAAGTTGCTTTAACTTAGATTAGGTGAAGTGCAGTTAAAATAAAGCATTGGAGGCAGTTTGCAGTTAAGATAGAGAATAGAAAGTAAATGCAAACCGAGATTTAGAGTGGTTCGGTCAATCTTGACCAACATCCACTTTTGGCTTCCTCCTCCGATGAGGTCACCGACATCCACTAGAGACCTTCCTTCAATAGGCGAAGGCAAGCCACCCTTTTATAATTTCACTCCTTTTGACGGGCTTAGGAGACAACCCTTACAAACTTTTCTCTCATCTCTTAAAAGATCAAAACTTGGAAGAAAAGAGGGAGTAGAACTTCTAGCCTTTACAACACTTTTGAGCTCTAAAACTCACAGAGTAAGATTGGATTTTTGGTACCCTTTCTTTGCTGAAAGGGCGGGGTATTTATAGGCCCCAATCCAGTTTGAATTTCAAGTTCAAAACTATCATTTCCTAGAATTCTGGAGTCTAGCGGTTCCACCACCTAACTGGGGTGATTGCACCGCCTAGCAAAGCTCGAAGACTGAGCCTCTGGGCGGTGCCGCCTCTTGTCAGGGGCAGTTGCACCTCCTGGCAGAGCTCGGAGACCAAGCTCAAGCAGTGCCACTGCCTAACTGGGGCAGTTCAACCACCTAGTAGAGTTCGGAGACCGAGCTCCTAGGCGGTGCCACCTCTTGTCAGGGGCGGTTGCACCTCCTGGCAGAGCTCGAAGACCGAGCTTAGGTGGTGTCGCCACTTGACTGGGGCGGTTCAACTGCCTGGCAAAGCTCGGAGACCGAGCTCCTGGGCGGTGCCACCGTTGGCTAGGAAATTTGGGTCTGAATGGGCTGATCCATTCATCTCAATCTGGGTCTATCAAGGGCCCAATTGCCCCAAGATTAAGTTAATGGGATCACCTCCCATTTCTAACTTAATCATCATGCTAACTATAATATTTCTTAAGACATTTACTACAACTTACTCCGGTGCGTCAATCGATTCTTCCGATGAGCTTCCAGCGAACTTCCGGCGAACATCCGACGAACCTTCGGCGATGCTCTGGTGGACTTTCGACAAACTCCTGGACTTGCGATGATCCACTTGGCGAGTTCTGATGAGCTTCTTTGGCAAGCTCCTAGACTTCTCGGATTTGTTCCCGTAGAACCTCTAATGATCGTTCGGACTTCCGTCGAACTCTCAAACCCCCAACGTGATCTAGTCTTGACTCCAGCGTAACTCCTACTGCATGTCTTACTTCCATCGTAGTTAATCCTGTACATATAAAACAAAACTTAGATCGAGACAATTAATCATAAGCAATTAACCAAGTTGTCTGGCATGTCATTGGTCCCTCGACACTTCGTCGGATTCTTCAGCGTAACATCCTCTCCTGCGGCCTATTTGTTAGGATCGAGAGCACTAAGAGGGGGGGGGGGTGAATTAGTGCAGCGGAAATCTTTCAGCGATTAAAAATGAAAGCTGCGTTCGTTTGATAAAACTATTTTGATGCAAAAGCCGATTCTAAGAATACTTATGATTAAGTGCAGTTTACGTCTAAACACTGTTTGCGTCTAAGCGCAGTTTACACAGTTTGCGTCTAAATGTAGTTTGTGTCTAAATGCAGATTGCGTCTAAGCGCAGTTTGCGTCTAAGCGCGGTTTGCGTCTAAGATCAGATTGCGTCTAAGCGCAGTGCAGTTTGTGTCTAAACGTAGTTTTACGTCTAAACACAGTTTTACGTCTAAACGTAGTTTTACGTCTAAACGCAGTTTGCGTCTAAATGAAGTTTTATGTCTAAACATAGTGTTGCTTTTAAAAGTAGTTTACGTCTAAAACACAATTTTATGTCTAAACACAGTTTGCACAGTTTACGTCTAAACGCAGTTTTAAAGGGATCTGAACTTAGAAACTTCGTTCGTAAAAGCGCAGAAGACAGTTTTGCAGAATCAAAATGTAAACGTAAACTGTAATGTATGAAAACACCGATTTACGTCTGAATACAGATTCGGAAAGATCAGCAATTAGAAACTTGTTCGTAAAAGCGCAGAAGACAGTTTTGTAGAATCAAAACGTAAACGTAAACTGTAATGTATTGAAACACCGATTTACGTCTGAATACAGATTCGGAAAGATCAGCACTTAGAAACTTGTTCGTAAAGGCGCAGAGAGCAGTAGCTTTGTAGGAGGTTTGCAGTAATGATAAAGTGGTCAAAATAAATGCAAACTAGAGATTTAGAGTGGTTTGGTCAGTCTTAACCTACTCTACTTTTGGCTTCCTCCACCGACGAGGTCACCGACGTCAACTAGAGGTCCTTCAATAGGCGAAGGCCAACTGCCCTTTTACAGATTCACTCCTTTTGATGGGCTCAGGAGACAACCCTTACAGGACCTCTCTCTCCTCTCTTTACAACTCAAGACTTGAAGAACAGAAAGAGGAGAACTTTAGGACTTTACACAAATTTGAGCTCTTAGAATCACAGAAAAGATCAAGAATTCGGTGTAGGTCTTTATCTTTTCAGTGCTGAATGGGTGGGGTATTTATAGGTCCCAACCCAATTCAAATTTGGAGCTCAAAACGATCAAATCCCGGAATTTCGGGACCAGGCGGTTGCACCTCCTGATTGGAGAGGTTGCACCGCCTGGCAGAGCTCGAAGACTGAGCCTAGGCGGTTGCACCTCTGTGTCAGGGGCGGTTGCACCGCCTGAGTCTGGCTCAGAGACTGAGCCCCAGGCGGTGCCACCTCTTGACTGAGGCGGTTGCACCTCTCTGCCAGCGCTCGAAGACCGAGCTCAAGCGGTGCCACCTCTCTATCAGGGAGGTTGCACTGCCCAGTCTAGCTCGAAGATTGAGCTCAAACGGTGCCACCTCCTGGCTGGGGTGGTTGCACC
The DNA here is from genome assembly GCF_036884655.1 of Musa acuminata AAA Group. Classification (NCBI taxonomy): domain Eukaryota; kingdom Viridiplantae; phylum Streptophyta; class Magnoliopsida; order Zingiberales; family Musaceae; genus Musa; species Musa acuminata. The sequence continues at coordinate 12,192,442 of NC_088347.1, read as the reverse complement.
GCCCAGTCTCGCTGGGAGACTTAGCCCAGGCGGTGCCACCTCCTGGCCTAGGCGGTTGCACCTCCTGATGCAATCAGGGTCTGAATGGTTAGCTCCATTCGGCCCAATTTCAGTCTTTCAGGGGCCCAATTGCCCCAAGATTAAGCTAATGGGATCACCTCCCATTTTCCAGCTTAATCAATGTCCTAACTACGATTAGATCTAAGACAATTTCTGCAGCTTTGCTTCGGTGCGTCAATCGCTTCTTCCGGTGAGTTTCTGGCGAACTTCCGTCGATCATCCGATGAACCCTCGGTGATGCTCCTGCGGACTTCCGGCAAACTCCTGGACTTTGCGATGATCCACTTGGCGAGTTCTGATGAGCTTCGCTTGGCAAGCTTCTGGACTTCTCGGATCTGTTCTCACAGAACCTCCGACGACCGTCCGAACTTCCGTCGAACTCTCGAACTCCCAACGTGATCATGAACTTGACTCCGGCGCAACTCCTACTGCTTTTCTAACTTTTATCATAGTTAATCCTGCACACTTATCTCAACACATAGATTAGACAACAAATGACAATTGACTTCATCATCAAAATTTGAGATTCAACACTATTGCCCAATCGTTCAGTTGACTCAGCAACTCTAATATCCTTGGCACAATACCCACTCTTCTTGGCCTGATGCCCGAGTCCACAGCCCGAAGCCTTCTATTGATACGTCGACCGATCCACCGGCCCAACGTCCAATCTTCTGACATGTTCCTCTACCCCAACATGATTTTTCCTGCTTTAATTGTCTCATCCTGATCGAAGCATCCTACGTCACTCAAAACGTAGATTAAATCATAAACATATATCAAGTAGTTTCATCATCAAAATATGAGATTCAATAGTTATCTCTTTCCTATTTCAAGATGACTATTTATGATAAGGAGATGCTCACGATTATGTATGTGATGGCCAAGTAGAGATCGTACTTGATCAGGCTACGCTTTTGAATCAAGGCAGACCATAAAAGCCTCAAGTACTTTTTAGAGCAAAAGATAGCATCCCTTGAGCAGCAAAAATAGGTAACCAAACTTCTTGGATTTGATTATTTACAAAAAGGGGAAAGAAAACGTTATTATAGATGCACTTTCGTGGTTACCCGAGCAAACTGAATTTTCGGTCGTTTCGCTTCCGACCAGCGACTTCCTTGAGCATTTTAAGATGGAATGGTAGGAAGATCCGGCGACTAGTAAGATCATAAAAAAATTGGAGGAAGCACCAATCTCCATGGCTCATTACAGTTGGGACTTAAAATAATTGCGCTATAAGGGACACATTGTACTTGTGCCAAATTCTACTTGCCTCTTCACAAGCAGATTTTGAACAGAGTTATTCCAGATGTAGGGCACTAAATTGAAAAGGAGTATTGTTAGGATCGGAGCGGCACTAAGAGGGGGGGGTGAATTAGTGCAGCGGATTAAAACTTCGGTTTTAGAAAATCTTTCGTACGATAAGAACGGAACTTGAAAAGCTTAATCTTGAAAGCGTATTCTTAAATATGCGCAGCAAAAGTAATAAGGAACTTAAAGCATATAAGAAGGTTTGCAATAATGTAAATAGCAATAATGAAATGCAAACCAAGAATCACGCCGATTTTAGAGTGGTTCGGTCAAATGACCTACTCCACTTGCGAGGCCCCTCTTCGATGAGGCTCCCACCTTCCACTAGCAAATCTCTTGAAATGGAAGGGTAAATACCCCTCTTACAACTCTTTTACAAGCGGTTCACTCTCTTACAGATTTTCGAGAAGAGATGAGGTGAACACTAGCAAATTGAAAAGAAGACAAGCTAAAACTTTTCTAAGACCTTTCTTTCAAACTCTTCCTGCTCAAAAAGTTGTGTTCTCAGCTGAGAATAGAGGGGTATTTATAGGCCCCAAGAGGATTCAAATTTGGGCTCCAAAATTTGAATTCTCATTGGGTTCCCGATGCTGGCGGTGCCACCGCCTGTCAGTGGCGTTGCCACCGCCTGTCACTTGTCGAGCTGATAGTGCTGGGCGGTGCCACCGCCCAGCCAAGCGGTGCCACCGCCTGGCTCTCGGACACTGGGCGGTGCCACCGCCCAACCCAGGCGGTGCCACCGCCTATAGTGTTTTCAGCCCGTCTACAGTATTTTCAGCCTACTTAGTTTGGCTTCAATCTTGGCCCAAACTAATCCGAACTCGGGCCCAATTGGCCCCTACTTAGGTTATAGGATTAATACCTAATCCTAACCCTAATTAACATGCTAACTACGAATTTAAAGACATTTTCTAAGCTATTACAAAGTTCGTAAGTCAAGACTTCTTCCGGCGAGCTTCCGACGAACTTCCGACGGTCTTCCGATAAACTCTCGGAAACCATTCTGCGGACTCCCGGAAAGCTCCTAGACTTCACGATTTGATCTTGGCGAGTTCCAACGAGCTTCTTCGGCAAGCTCCGATCTTTCTCAGCGAGCTCCGCGAACTTCCAACGAACCTTCCGGCGAGCTTCCGAAAATCCCTTCGGCAAGCTCCCTACTCATTCTCGGCTAGTTCCGGCAGCATTCCCGACGAACCTTCGGACTTCCGTCGAACTCTTGAACTCCCAACGAATCCTTCGTGCTTGACTCCGCACTTTGTTTCACTTTATGTCTTCATCGTTATCGTAGTTAATCCTGCACAGCAAGCCAAAACTCTACTCCGATCTAGATAGTTATTACAACGCGAATCGACATTACGTTGCCCGGCATGTCATTGGTTGGCGCTTCGTCCGATTCTTCAGCGCATCGTCCTCTCTTGCGGCTTGTTGCCCAATCGGCGGTTGACCTCCGCAACCCCGATATCCTTGGTGCAATTCCGCTCTTGGCCTGATGCCCGACGTCCGAAGCCTTCTGCCATCCAATATCCTAACGTGATCTCCTCCGGCGCAACGTCAATTCCTCTTGCGTTAACTGTCTAATCCTGATCGAGTAGACCTGCATCACTCAAAATGTAGTTAAACATCTAAACACAATCAATTAGTTTCATCATCAAAATCCGAGATTCAACAATCTCCCCCTTTTTGATGATGACAACTAATTGATGACTAACGGAGTTAACCTTAACTCCCCGGAGTTTAACCAAACTTCCCCTATCAATATGCCATTGATAGAACACTTGGATTATCCCAAATCCAAGTAACATTCATCATATGTTATGAAAAACATTTAAACCATCATGCAAATATATATAAAATATTCAATTCAATGCATGAAGTCATCAATATACTTCTCCCCCTATGTCATCAACAAAAAGGAGAAGTACCTACTCTTATGTGTTTAGAAATAAAAAGTTCCATACATTGCATGAAACACATAGTATCAAATTTTATCATCATGCAATCTAGCAATTAAAGATGTGTAGGTTTAGCATGTTTGCTTTTCTTGAGATAACAACTAATTGCTTCTCTTTAGACTACAAGCTAGCAATTTTCATGATATGCACGTTTCACAATATACAAGCTAGCAAAAATTTCGAAGCAAATGTAAGATAGCTTTCTTGTGTAAGCTCATAATTCTTGCTTCCTATTGCAATGTGCAAGTTGCAAGTTTTGTTTCTTGAGATAGGCAAGATAGCACTTTTGCAATTTTTGTTTCTTAAGATAGGCAAGCTTGTGATGTTCAAAATAACAAGCTCTTTCTTCTATAAGTGTCATTTTTGCTTTCTTTGCAAAGTGTAAGCTAGCAAAATGTTTGAAAAAGTGATCAAGTTTTGCAACATACAAGCTAGCAAAAATGCCAAACTAGCAAGAGATAATATTTTACATAAGGCAAGCAAACAATTTGGCAAATGTTACATTTGCATCTTCTCTTTTGAGAAGTGCAATTTTTTGCTTTCATCTTGAATTGTGCAAGCTAGTTAGTTTGCCTCTTTTCATGATGCCCACGCTAGAAATTCTTGCTCCCCCTTTGTCATTGTCAAAAAGAAGGGAAGACCCTTATATCAATTTTCATATTATGAAAAAGGTAAGTATCATTCTTATTTGTGCATCATTATATATTCAAATTAAAACATACATAATTTCAATAACCTTATTTTTCATGCACGATACTGAAAAAATAAATCAATCATCATTAATAAGCATATCATACATGATACTCAAACATTAAAATTTTTAAGCATTTATCAACATGTTGATCATGATACCAAACACTCATCATTTAAAGCATTCATGATACACATCATATGCAATAAATACATCATGTACAACATTATAATAAGTATTGCATACATCATTTTAACTTTATGAATATTTCATCATTGCATGCATTATACCAAAACATTTCAAGCCATGCAAGCCATAAATATAAAGAAATCATGTCATGAAGGATAAAATCATTTGAATACCAAAAGACATGATTCATATAGTAAATATCTTCTTTAAATAAAATATCAAGAAAAATCATAGGAGTACAAAGAAGAGATCTTGTTTTAAAAGAAAAATCAAGTAATAACTCCAAGAACTCATAAGGAAAAATCATGATTTATTTAGAAAATTCTCCTCTTTAAATATTCAAATCATGATGAACATTCTGGGTTTACATAAAGTTTCAAAACATAATTATCAAGATCATAAATACTAAAAGACTATGAAACATTTCAACAAATCTCCTTTTAAATAGAAAACAATGTTGATTCATAAAGAATTTCATGTTATAAATTTCAAGAGATCAAGATCGTGATTTCGATAAAAATTTATTCAAATTTAAATCATCAAAATCATTAACAAAATCCAAGAGATTCACAAAGATGATACAAATGGATTCATCAAAATCAATAAGATTGAGCAAAATAATTTTCAAGAATGTTTTCCTCTTTTCGATTGTTTCAAAACATATGATTTTGTTTCATTTATGCCTAATAAAAACATGTATCATGTTTAAAACCAAAAGAGTAAGATTTATTACAACAAAGATCAATAAGGTACTTTCATCAATAATCCATAAATCGTAAGATTCATCATGCATAATTTCAAATTTTATTAAGCATGATCAATATACATGACACTAAAACATGGCTTCAAAATGTTTAATATTTTTATTACACAATTTCATCATTATGCATCATTATATATAACTTTACAATATCATGCATAAAATCATCAAATCATAGTATATTAATATTTTCATTACAACTTTATGCATCGTTAAGTATACAATTGTCAAGCATACTTTACTATTTCCTATAAGCATGCCTATTTCATTTATGTCAAATCAAAAAATACATCATTAAGCATCATCATTAAGCATTACTTCAAATCAAACATGATTTCTAATTTTTTATTTTCATGTAATTTTTAAGAAAAATTAATCCTAAACTAAATTAAAAATAACTCATGAAAGTATTATGTAATTTCAAAATAAATTAGGGGGATTTCGATTACCTCGTTGTTGAGAGTAGTTGAGGCATAGTTTTCCACCTCGCCTTTCTTGATTTTCTCCTCGGGTGCCTTCCTTTTCTTTGGCTTCTTCCTCCGTTCAAGTTCATTGTTTATTTTAGATTTTTGTTTCATAAACTTATTAAGATTTAGTGTTCGAAGTTCAAGTTCATTATTGTCCTCATCACTTGAGTCATCGCTCAAGTGGTATTCATTTGTCCGAAGTTCCAAATCCTTCCTGTTCTTTGGAAGGTGATTTTGTTCATCATGTTCATCGTGTGCATTGCGCACCATTTCATATGTCATCAATGAGCCGATAAGTTCTTCAAGTGGAAAAATATTTAAATCTTTTGTTTCTTGTATTACCATTACTTTTGATTCCCAAGCTTTAGAAAGTGATCGTAAAACCTTACTAACAAGTTCAAAATTCGAGAAACATTTGCCAAGAGTTTGTAAACCATTGACGACATCCGTAAAACGGGTGAACATGTCAACAATGGTTTCGCTCGGCTTCATTTGAAAAAGCTCGAAATCATGCATTAAAATGTTAACTTTCGAGTCTTTGACTCTACTAGTTCTCTCATGTGTAATTTCAAGTGTTCGCTAAATATCAAAAGCCGTTTTGCATGTAGAAATCCTATTGAACTCATTTTTGTCTAAAGCGCAAAATAAGGCATTCATAGCCTTTGCGTTTAAAGAAAACATCTTCTTCTCCAAATCATTCCAATGGTTCATTGGGAGAGAAGACATTTCATATCCATTTTCGACTATGTGCCATAAATTCAAATCCAAAGAAAGTAAGAAGACTCTCATTCGAGTTTTCCAACAAGTGTAGTCCGATCCGTTAAACAACGGTGGACAAACAACCGATAAGCCCTCTTGAAAGTCATAAAGAGCCATTTCTATTTGGGTGTTAAACCAAAGTAGAAAACCGAGGCTCTGATGCCAATTGTTAGGATCGGAGCGGCACTAAGAGGGGGGGGTGAATTAGTACAGCGGATTAAAACTTCGGTTTTAGAAAATCTTTCGTACGATAAGAACGGAACTTGAAAAGCTTAATCTTGAAAGCGTATTCTTAAATATGCGCAGCAAAAGTAATAAGGAACTTAAAGCATATAAGAAGGTTTGCAATAATGTAAATAGCAATAATGAAATGCAAACCAAGAATCACGCCGATTTTAGAGTGGTTCGGTCAAATGACCTACTCCACTTGCGAGGCCCCTCTTCGATGAGGCTCCCACCTTCCACTAGCAAATCTCTTGAAATGGAAGGGTAAATACCCCTCTTACAACTCTTTTACAAGCGGTTCACTCTCTTACAGATTTTCGAGAAGAGATGAGGTGAACACTAGCAAATTGAAAAGAAGACAAGCTAAAACTTTTCTAAGACCTTTCTTTCAAACTCTTGCTGCTCAAAAAATTGTGTTCTCAGCTGAGAATAGAGGGGTATTTATAGGCCCTAAGAGAATTCAAATTTGGGCTCCAAAATTTGAATTCTCGTTGGGTTCCCGATGCTGGCGGTGCCACCGCCTGTCAGTGGCGGTGCCACCGCCTGTCAGTGGCGGTGCCACCGCCTGTCACTTGTCGAGCTGATAGTGCTGGGCGGTGCCACGGCCCAGCCAAGCGGTGCCACCGCCTGGCTCTCGGACACTGGGCGGTGCCACCGCCTATAGTGTTTTCAGCCCGTCTACAGTGTTTTCAGCCTACTTAGTTTGGCTTCAATCTTGGCCCAAACTAATCCGAACTCGGGCCCAATTGGCCCCTACTTAGGTTATAGGATTAATACCTAATCCTAACCCTAATTAACATGCTAACTACGAATTTAAAGACATTTTCTAAGCTATTACAAAGTTCGTAAGTCAAGACTTCTTCCGGCGAGCTTCCGACGAACTTCCGACGGTCTTCCGATAAACTCTCGGAAACCATTCTGCGGACTCCCGGAAAGCTCCTAGACTTCACGATTTGATCTTGGCGAGTTCCAACGAGCTTCTTCGGCAAGCTCCGATCTTTCTCGGCGAGCTCCGCGAACTTCCAATGAACCTTCCGGCGAGCTTTCGAAAATCCCTTCGGCAAGCTCCCTACTCATTCTCGGCTAGTTCCGGTAGCATTCCCGACGAACCTTCGGACTTCCGTCGAACTCTTGAACTCCCAACGAATCCTTCGTGCTTGACTCCGCACTTTGTTTCGCTTTATGTCTTCATCGTTATCGTAGTTAATCCTGCACAGCAAGCCAAAACTCTACTCCGATCTAGATAGTTATTACAACGCGAATCGACATTACGTTGCCCGGCATGTCATTGGTTGGCGCTTCGTCCGATTCTTCAGCGCATCGTCCTCTCTTGCGGCTTGTTGCCCAATCGGCGGTTGACCTCCGCAACCCCGATATCCTTGGTGCAATTCCGCTCTTGGCCCGATGCCCGACGTCCGAAGCCTTCTGCCATCCAATATCCTAACGTGATCTCCTCCGGCGCAACGTCAATTCCTCTTGCGTTAACTGTCTAATCCTGATCGAGTAGACCTGCATCACTCAAAATGCAGTTAAACATCTAAACACAATCAATTAGTTTCATCATCAAAATCCGAGATTCAACAAGTATGACGTATCACCCATAAACCGATGGCCAAACAGAAGTGGTGAACAGGTGCTTGAAGACAACCCAAAGCCATCCACCAAATATGACTACCCAATGAGAACTCCCGACCCAATCGAGTGCCATTATTGATCGATGGATTGTAACCCGACAATGACGACCCACTACTGAAGTGCTAATTAATGGGCGAACTTACCAGAAAAAGGTGCCACATGGGAGAACTATGACAACTTGAAGATTAAATTCCTAGAGTTCATGGAATCTTAGCCTCGAGGACAAGTTTCATTTGAAGAGGGCGGGTCTATTAGGACTCTAGCTAGGAGAGTCCTAATAAAGAGGGGCATTCATGTAAAACCTATCTAAGCTGACCCTTATTAAAGAGGTAAAGAGGCTTGCTAGGGTTAGGAGATTGTTTCTTAGAGAAGAATTAGGAGTTATAAAGGAATAGGAGTCTTGAGTAAGAGTCCAATTAGGAGTTGGTTAGAAGTAGGAGTCTTTAGTAGGAGTCTTTAGTAGGAGTCCTATTTGGAGTTAGTGCTAGTCATAAGTGCCCAGCAAGCCAATCACGTGAGTGATGGCACGTGTGACTTGATACAGAATCTTTTTGCTTATTATATTTTGGCGTATATCACTTTATAACAATTGCATAAATGCATATATATTGTGATGTCCTTGGATTTGTGCAATGGGAATCGGATCGTGATGAGATCACGATAATGAGATCGATTCACCTTTAAACACATATCCTAAATAATCCCGGTCATAGGTTACTCGAGAGGGACATCGTGATAACCGGATAGACTGGTGTGCTGTATACCCGTCCATATGATGGATGCAGCTGGTCTCATAGCTGCTCGTGTAGGGACACTAGGGATACAGTACAGGTGCTCATTGGAGAATGAGTTCACTGATTGATCCGCTTACGGAATGCTGGATGGTTGATGATGCCTTATTGTCAGACAACGATTCCGTAGTCCTAGTGGTGTATCTGGTTCTTAGACTTGAGACACCAAGGATATCCTGTATGAGTGCTCCACTCTTTGATACCAGACTTATAGGTTTGGCTGTTCCCAGATCTAGTACAGCTGGTCATTGGGAGTGGTAGTCGACCTTACGAGGGCTATTGAGTGTCGATAGAGGATCATCCACTCTCGGTATCATGAGAGGAATATCCCATGTGTTCTTGCTCAGACAAATCCCTGGCCAGGGTCATTCGGGTTGAGAGAGAAAGAGTTCTCCGGGAGAATCCGATTAGAGCGAGACTCGAGTAGAAACCGTATGGGTCTGACAGCACCATGCTCGATATACGGTCTCTGGGATATTAGATGGATGAGGGACTATAGGTACATGGTAACTGAGGACAGACAGGTCCAATGGATTGGATTCCCCTGTATCGTCTGGGGACTACGGCGTAGTGGCCTAGTACTTCCGTAGTCGATGAGTCGAGTGAATTATTACAGAGATAATAATTCACTGAGTTAGAAGGAGTTCTGACAGGTATGACTCACGGCCAGCTCGATATTGGGCCTAGAGGGTCACACACATATGGTAGGCATTGCGATGAGTAGAGGTTCGGATATGAGATATCCGACGGAGCCTTTGTCTTATTGGATGCAGATCCAATACCCACTAGGGAAAGGACCCATTAGGGTTTTGACACGGGATCTCTATAAATAGGAGGGATTCACAGCCTCATAGGCTAGAGTCTTTGCTTGCCCTTCCTATTCTCCTCTCCCTCTCCACCTCAGAGTAGGCCTGGAGTTTTGAGGAGCGTCGTCGCAACCCTGCTGTGTGGATCACCGCTAGAGAGGAGGACACTTGACCTCCTTCACCCTCTCCTAAGGATCTGCAAGGAAACAGGGATATACGATCTCCCTAGGTAACACAATCTCTATACGCAGTTTTATGTTTTTGCGGATTTTGCGCACCAATCTTCGCACGACGATGAACATCTTTTTGGGAATCGGGGATTTTTATTTTCTTGTTCTTCCGCTGCGCATATGATGTCGCCCCCTATGATTTCCCAACAGTTAGGGTTTAGAAGCCCTATAAATAGCTATGTAATCCTCCTCTTTTGATAAGCAATAGATGAATCTTTTCTGTAGCCTTTGAGCAATAATTTGGAGGAAGGAACCCCTATAGAATTCCAAGGAGACCGATCCCCTAAAGAGATCAACCCCAAGTTTAGAATCTACAAGGGTTCTGACAACTAATCTCTCAAATCTCATCTAAAGAACTTATAAGAGGAATTCCTCACATTAAGTTCATTAAAGACGGTGAGTATGATGCATATCAACTAGGAAAATCAATAATAGGTAGTTTCAAACAAAAGAACCAAATAAGCTCCTCTAGATCATTGCAATTGATCCATATGGACTTGTTCATACCAATTGCTACATCAAGCGTAGGAGGTAGCAAATACTCCTTTATCATCATGGATGATTATAGTAGGTATACTTGGACTTACTTCTTGGCACACAAACGTGATTGCTTTAGGTATTTTTCTAAGTTTTGTAAACTTGTTCAAAATGAAATGGGTTTTATGATTTCATTAATTCAAAGTGATCATGGTAGTGAATTTTAAAACTGTCGGTTCCAAGATTTGTATGAATCTAATGGATACAACCATAATTTTTCTACTCCAAGAAATCCTCAACAAAATGGAGTGGTAGAAAGAAAAAATAGAAACTTATAAGAAATAACAAAAACCATATTAAACAAACATAGCCTACCAAAATATTTTTGGGCCGAAGCTGTAAATATGACATGCTACATCATGAATAGGGTTCTAGTAAGACCATTACTTTCCAAAACTCCTTATGAGTTATGGAACAACAAAAAAACCCAACGTTTTATATTTTAAAGTTTTCAAGTATAAATATTTTATCTTGAATGAAAAAGATACCTTAGGAAAATTTGATGCAAAATCCGATGAAGGGATTTTTCTTAGCTATTCTTCTATTTGTAAGGCCTTTCGTATTTTTAACAAAAAAACTTTGGTGATAGAAGAATCTATTCATATTATTTTTAATAAAATTTTTAAAGTTAGGAAAAATAATTTTGATGATGAACTTAATTTTTATGCTTTGAATTTAAATGAAACCTTTCTCCATATAGCAACTTGGATGCATCTTATTTCGAAATATCCTTACCCAAGGAATGGAAGTATGTAGATGCTCATCCTAAGGAGCTAATCATAGGAGACACATCAAAAGGGGTTAAAACTCATTCTTCTTTTAAGAATTTTTGTGTCAACGCCACTTTTCTCTCCCAAATTGAACATAAATGCATTGACGAGGCCTTGAAAGGTGATTCATAGGTTGAACCAATTTAAGAGAAATGAGGTATGGAAGCTTGTTCCATGGCCAAATGACCATTTAGTTATTGGTACTAAATAGGGCTTTACAAAAAAGCAAGATGAATTTGGTATCGTAGTTAGAAACAAGGCTAGATTAGTGGCCGAAGGTTTCAACCAAGAATAAGGTATTGATTATGAAGAAACCTTTGCTCTTGTGGCACGATTAGAAGGCATAAGGATACTCCTTGCCTATGCTAGTAGTAATAATTTAAGTTATTTCAAATGGATGTTAAAAGTATTTTTCTTAATGGCTTTATTTCCGAAGAAGTTTATGTTGAATAACCTCCTGGATTTAAGAATGATAATTTTCTTAATCATGTGTTTAAATTGACTAAAGCTCTCTATGGATTGAAACAAGCCCCAAGGGCTTGGTGTGAGAGATTTAGCTCCTTTTTTATTCAAAATAATTTCTCTAAAGTCAAAGTCGATACCACATTATTTATTAAAAAATATAAAAATAATTTTTTTATTTTTTAAATATATGTTGATGATATTATCTTTAGTTCTATAAATAAATCTTTATTCGAATCGTTTGCTAAGAGTATGAGCTAAGAGTTTGAAATGAGCTTAATGGGTGAACTAACTTTATTTTTAAGCCTACAAATCAAACAACTTAGTAACGGTACTTTTCTTAATCAAACAAAATATGCATTAAACTTGCTAAAATAGTTTAATATGGATAGTTCAAAGGCTATCAGTACTCCTATGAGTACCTCCACTAAGTTAGACATTGATGAAAGTGGAGAAATCTTTTATCAAAAAACTTATAAAGGTATAATAGGTAGTTTACTATGCCTCACCACAACAAGACCGGACATCACGTTTAGCATAGGACTTTGTACTAGGTTTCAATCTAATCCTAAGCTATCTCATCTTAAAGCAGTTAAAAGAGTCTATAGATATCTTAAAGGAACCACTAATCTTGGATTATGGTATCCAAAATCCGAAAACTTTGAATTAATTGCTTAGGCTGATACGGATTTTGGTGGATGTAGATTAAATAGAAAAAGCACATATGAAACATGTCAATTCTTAGGACATACACTTGTCTTTTGGTCTTCCAAGAAACAAAACTCGATTGCACTATCTACGACCAAAGCCGAATATATAGCTGCTAGTACATGTTATGCAAGTCGTATGGATGAAAAATGTATTAGAAGATTATGGAATTTATCTTAAGAATATTTTCATAAAATGTGATAACACAAGTGCAATATGTTTAATAAAAAATCTCATTCAGTACTCTAAAACTAAACATATTGATATTAGGCATCACTTTATATGAGATCATGTTAATAATCATAATGTAATCTTAGAATTCATTGATATGAAACATCAATTGGCTGATATCTTTATAAAAACCTTAAATAAAGAATAATTTGATTTTATTAGAAGAGAGATAGGCACATTAAATTATCCAAATGCATGAGTTTGCTATATTTTTTTTTCAGACTATCTTTATCTTTATGTATTTCATGAATGGAGCTTTCATGAATTTATGTTGTATCAAGTTTACTCCATACCCTTGCTCCATAATGTAATAATGTTTGATACATTTAGTCCATTCACCCATTGAACTTATTGACAAATACATCTTTCATGGATTTCACTATTATGAATTCTTATTGAGAAACATATTTTATGAAGTTTTATTCATGGATTTTGTTTTATCTTTTCTCATGAACTCTTCCTTACTCTTCTTATTAAAGAAGAAGTTTTATGAATTTAATGATTTAATGAAACCTATTTATTATTTTTAACTTGATTCAAATCATTTCATAAATTTGGTTCTTAGTGGATTCTCTCCTTACCTTTCTTCTTCTTCCTCATACAAAGTTTTAATGACAAAGGGGGAGAAGTTGATGGAATCTCTCACTTTAATGTTGAGAACTTTTGAATGTTACCATGCAACGATGCAATATCGATTGGATAAATTAGTGTGAAACTTGCTTTAATTTTTACCACACATGCATTGTTGAATTATTCTCCTTTTTGTTAATGACAAAGGGGGAGAAAAATACCAAAATGTGGTAAATTGATAACAAATTTGTTGAATCTCAGATTTTGATGATGACGTCAATTGTCATTTGTTATCTAATCCATATGTTGAGATAAGTGTGCAGGATTAACTACGATGAAAGTACGACATGCAGTAGGAGTTGTGCCGGAGTCAAGACTATGATCACGTTGGGGGTTCGAGAATTCGACGGAAGTTCGGATGGTCGTCGGAGGTTCTGCGGGAACAAATCCAAGAAGTCCAAGAACTTGCCAAAGAAGCTCGTCGGAACTTGCCAAGTGGATCGTCGCAAGTCCAGGAGTTTGCCGGTAGTCCGCAGGAGCATCACCGAGGGTTCATCAGATGATCGACGGAAGCTTGTCGGAAGCTCATCGGAAGAAGCGATTGACGCACTAGTGCAAGTTGCAGTAAATGTCTTAAGAAATTCATAGTTAGCATGATGATTAAGTTAGAAATGGGAGATGATCCCATTAACTTAATCTTGGGGCAATTGGGCCCTTGACAGACCCAAATTGGGCCGAATTGATCAGCCCATTCGGACCCATATTACTTGGCCAAAGGTGGCACTGCTTGGGTCGGTAGTGGCACCGACCAAGGCTCAGTCTCCGAGCTCTGGCTGGGCGGTGCTACCGCCTCAGTCAGGTGGTGGCACCGCCTAAGCTCGGTCTCCGAGCTCTGGCAGGAGGTGCAACCACCCCTGACAAGAGGTGACACCGCCCAGAGGCTCAATCTTCGAGCTCTGCCAGGCAGTGCAACTGCCAGACCCAGGAATTCCAGGAATTGACATTTTTGAGCTTAGAATTCAAACTGGGTTGGAGCCTATAAATACCTCACCCTTTCAACAATGAAAGGGCAACAAAAACATCGAAATCTTGATCTTATTCTGTGATTTTTAGAGCTCAAAAGTGTTGTAAAGGCCAAAAGTTCTTCTCCCTCTTTTCTTCCAAGTTCTGATCTTTCAAGAGAGGAGAGAAAATTCTGTAAGGGTTGTCTCCTAAGCTCGTCAAAAGGAGTGAAACTATAAAAGGGTGGTTGGCCTTCGCCTATTGAAGGAAGGCCTCTAGTGGACGTTGGTGACTTTGTCGGTGGAGGAAGCCAAAAGTAGATGTAGGTCAAGATTGACTGAACCACTCTAAATTTCGGTTTGCATTTACTTTAAGCATATTATATTTACTGCAAACCTCCTCAATAGCTTACTACCTTCTGCGCATTTACGATTGTGTTTCAAAGTTTAGTATTTTCCGAATCCGTGTTTAGACGGAAATCATTTTTATCGTACGAACATCATATTTCCGTTTACGCTTACATTCAAATTTCCATCATAACTGCAAACTACCTTCATAGACTTGCTTTAACTGCATCTTGCTTGATCATAAGTTAAAGTGATTTACGAATCGGCTTTTATACCGAAATCACTCTTATCGTACGAACGCAGTTTTAATCGTTGAAAGTTTTCCGCTGCACTAATTCACCCCCCCCCCCCCTCTTAGTGCTCTTGATCCTAACAATTGGTATCAGAGCGGGGTTAACTCTCAAATGGATTAAAACACAAGAGAGATGGCATACGCCGAAAACCAAGAGGGCCATTCTATTACACGTCCACCCATGTTCAATGGGACGGACTACACCTATTGGAAGACCCAAATGAGGATCTTCCTTATTTCAATGGATTTTGAACTTTGGAATCTTGTCGAAAATGGATTTTCAAAGTCTTCTCTTCCAATGATCGATTGGAATGAATTGGAGAAGAAGACTTTCGCTCTTAATGCAAAGGCTATGAATGCCTTATTTTGTGCCCTTGATAAAAATGAGTTTAATCGTATTTCGGTTTGTGAAATTGCGTTTGATATTTGGCATACACTCGAAGTGACTCACGAAGGCATAAGTAGAGTAAAAGAGTCAAAAATCAATCTTTAGATACACTCTTTCAAACTTTTCCGAATGAAACCGAGCGAGACTATTGGCGACTTTTACACCCATTTCACGGATGTCGTCAATGGTCTAAAAGGACTCGGCAAAAGTTTTTCGGATATTGAGCTCGAAAATAAGATTCTAAGATCCCTTCCTAAGAGTTGGGACCCTAAAGTCACTGCTATTCAAGAGGCTAAAGATTTAAACAACTTCCCTCTTGAAGAACTAATCGGGTCATTAATGACCTATGAAATGACATGCAAGGCTCATGAAGAGCAAGAAGACATCATTTCAAAGAACAGGAAGGATATGACACTTAGAACTTTAGATGACCACTTGAGAGAAAACTCAAGTGCTGAGGACAGTGACGATGACTTGGCACTTCTAACAAGAAAATTCAAAAAATTCATTAAGAGAAACAAGTTTAAAAATGACACAAAAAATAAACTTGAATCCAAAAATGACCAAGTTATTTGCTACGAGTGTAAAAAGTCGGGACACTACAAAAGTGATTGTCCCCAAGCCAAGAAGAGAATATCAAAGAAGAAGACACTCAAAGCAACGTAGGATGACTCGAGCGCGTCCGAAGAAGAGGAGTCCAACACCGAGCAAGTTGCTCATTATGCCTTAATGGCCATCGGAGAGGAGGTAACAAATTTAATTGATGCAGATTTATCATTTGATGAGTTATTAAATGCCTTCCATTACTTATTTGATGAATGCAAGATTATTAGTAGAAAATACAAATTACTAAAAAAGGAGCATGATAGTCTTACTTATAATTTCGATAAGTTAAAAACTGAATATCATGATAGTTTAGGTTCTTGTATAAAATGCCATAATCTAGAAACTATCCAAAAGGAAAACTTGCTGCTTAAGGACACCTTGAAGAAATTCGAGGTTGGTAGCAAGTCTTTGAACATGATCCTTACAAATAAGGGTCACGTTCCCAAAAGAAGTGGAATCGGATTTTGGTGAGGAATTTGTGAGAAATCCTCACCAAAATCCAACCACCTTCATAAAAGGCCTCATCCTACATGTTCGACACCAAAGCAAATGCAACTTTTGTTGCAAACATGGACACAAAACGCATTATTGTCCATTCAAGAAAATTAGTCCGAACAAATTAATTTAGGTTCCTAAAGGAACCATGATAAACTCTATGCAACATGATAAACAATGTAAATCAATTTTTGAGGTACCGAAAAATAAATGGGTACCCAAAACTTATCCTTTCTTGTAGAGACATACACCATCACAAGTTAGGAGCAAGAGATGGTTCCTTGATAGTGGATGCTCAAGGCATATGACTGGATATCCATCTCAATTCTCTAAGCTCACTAGCATAGACGAAGACTATGTCACCTTCGGAGACAACAACAAGGGTAAAATCATTGGCAAAGGAACCATAGGTAACAAATCCAACTTCTTTATTGAAGATGTTTTGTTAGTTGATGGTTTAAAATATAACCTCTTGAGCATTAGTCAATTATATGATAAAGGATATATTGTCAAATTCGAATCTAATGCTTGCATCATTGAAAAACCACACAACAACACATCTATGATTGCATTAAAACAAAATAACGTATACACCATTAACATCAATGATCTGTGTAATGAAATGTGTTTCTCGATTTTAAATGAGGATAATTGGCTATGGCATTGAAGATTATGTCATGCTAGCATGAAACTAATCACTCAAATATCATCCAAAGAACTTGTAAGAGGAATTCCTCATATTAAGTTCATTAAAGATAATGTATGTGATGCTTGTTAATTAGGTAAACAAATTAAGGGTAGTTTCAAATCTAAGAATCAAATAAGCACCTCTAGACCCTTGCAATTGATCCATATGGACTTGTTCGGACCAATCTCTACATCAAGCCTAGGAGGTAGCAAATACGTCTTCGTCATTATATATGACTATAGCAGATACACATGGACTTACTTCTTAAAGCACAAAAATGAATGCTTTAGATATTTTAACAAGTTTTGTAAACTTGTTTAAAATGAAAAGGGTTCTATGATTTCATCAATTAGAAGTGATCACGGTGGTGAATTTCAAAACCGTGATTTCCAAGAATTTTGTGAACTTAATGGATACAACCACAACTTCTCTACTCCAAGAAATCCTCAACAAAATGGAGTAGTAGAAAGAAAAAATAGAAACTTACAAGAAATGGCAAGAATCATGTTGAATGAACATAGCCTATCCAAATATTTTTGGGCCGAAGCCGTAAACACTGCATGCTATATTTTGAATAGAGTTCTAGTAAGACCCCTACTTACCAAAACTCCCTATGAGTTGCGGAACAACAAAAAACCAAATGTTTCATATTTTAAAGTTTTTAGGTTTAAGTGTTTCATCTTGAATGAAAAAGATGCCTTAGGAAAATTTGATGCTAAATCCGATGAAGGAATTTTTCTTGGTTATTCTTCAGTTTCTAAAGCTTTTCATATCTTCAATAAAAGAACTTTAATCATTGAAGAATCCATTCATGTTGTTTTCAATGAGATTTCCGAAATCAAGAAAAATGATTTTGATGATGATGTTAACTTTGATTATTTAAATTTAAATGAAACCCCTTCTCCAACTAGCAACTTGGATGCATCCACTTCCGAAACATCCTTACCCAAGGATTGGAAGTATGTAGATGCTCATCCTATGGAGCTAATCTTAGGAGACACATTAAAGGGGGTTCAAACACGTTCTTCTCTTAAATTTTTTTGTGCAAATGCCGCTTTTCTCTCCCAAATTGAACCTAAATGTATTGACGAAGCCATGAAAGATGATTCATGGATTATCGGAAAGCAAGATGAATTAAATCAATTTAAGAGAAATGAGGTATGGAAGCTTGTTCCAAGGCCAAATGACCATTTAGTTATTGGTACTAAATGGGTCTTTAGAAACAAGTAAGATGAATATGGTATCGTGGTTAGAAACAAGGCTAGATTAGTGGTCAAAGGTTTCAACAAAGAAGAAGGTATCGATTACGAAGAAACCTTCGCTCCTGTGGCTAGATTAGAAGCCATAAGAATGCTCCTTGCCTATACTAGTAATAACAATTTTAAGTTGTTTCAAATGGATGTTAAAAGTGCTTTTCTTAATGGCTTTATTTTTGAAGAAGTTTATGTTGAACAACCTCCCGGATTTGAAAATAAAAGCCTCCCTAATCATGTATTTAAATTAACCAAAGCTCTCTATGGTTTAAAACAAGCCCCAAGGGCTTGGTATGATAGATTATGTACTTTTCTTATTGAAATTAATTTCACAAAAGGCAAGGTCGATACCACATTGTTTATCAAAAAATTTAAAAATAATTCTCTCTTTGTTCAAATTTATGTTGATGATATTATCTTCGGTTCTACGAATGAATCTCTTTGTGAATCTTTTGCTAAAACCATGAGTATCGAATTTGAAATGAGATTGATGGGATAATTAACCTTTTTCTTAGGTTTACAAATTAAGCAACTAAGCAATGACATCTTTATTAGTCAAACTAAATATGATTTAGATCTAGTGAAAAGATTTAATATGGATAGCTCAAAAGCTATTAACACCTCTATGAGCACCTCCACTAAGTTAGAAGTTGATGAGAGTGGAGAAAGCTTCGATCAAAAAACTTATAGGGGTATGATAGGAAGTTTACTTTACCTCGCTGCAACTAGACCATATAGCATGTTCAGTGTACGACTTTATGCTAGGTTTCAATCGAACCCTAAGATATCTTATCTAAAAGCGGTTAAAAGAATACTTAGATATCTTAAAGATACCACAAATCTAGGATTATGGTATCTAAAATCCAAAAATTTTGAGTTAATTGCTTATGCTGATGCGGATTTTGCAGGGTGTAGACTAGATAGAAAAAGCACATCAGGAACATGTCAATTTTTGAGATATTCCCTTGTTTCTTAGTCATCTAAGAAACAAAACTCGGTTGCACTATCAACAACCGAAGCTGAATATATTGCAGCTAGTGCATGCTGTGCACAAGTTGTGTCGATGAAAAACACCTTAGAAGATTATAAAGTCTATCTTAAAAGCATTCCCATTAAATGTGATAACACGAGTGCAATATGTTTAACAAAGAACCCCATTCAACACTCAAGAACAAAACATATTGATATTAGACATCACTTTATACGAGATCATGTTACTAATCATGATGTAATCATAGAGTTGATAGATACTAAGCATTAACTAGCTGATATTTTTACAAAACCTCTAAGTAAAGAACAATTTGATTTCATAAGAAGAGAAATAGGAATGTTGATGTGTTCGAATGCATAAACTAGTTAAAATTATTATTTGGACTTTATTGATTGAATGATCAAATCACTTAATTGCCATTACATGCCTAAAATAACATGTTGAAAATTAATACAAAAATTTTCATAACAACGAGCATGTCTTCATGATTGTATAGTCTTGTCCGATTGCATGAAAGTGTTAAATTAAATTTTCAGTTCCAATCATATTTCATTAATACATTATTCTCTTTCGGACATAATAAACATATGTCACATATAATTTGATTCACATCATTGATTTTTGACAAATAGAATCATCTAGCAAATGCATATCTTTTAGACGTATCATGTGAAAAATATTTTCTTTGAGAAATAAATTTGATGGTTCCTTCTTATAAAAGGAAGTTATTTTTATGTGCAAGGATTTGATTTACATAAATATCCCGATCCTTGTAAAGCATGCCTTAATATCCTATCGATTTGAACTACACAAATGGCTTTCCTCCTTCATGCAAAAAGATAATAACAAATAAAAAGAAAGAAGTTTTCACTCTATAATCTTCATGTAATGTTTTTCTTGAGATGTTTGTATAATTTATATCCTATCACTCTATATAGATAAATGACATGAACCTACTTATGGCATCGCATATATATTTAAAAGTTGTTTATATCGTTCTCCTTTTTGTTGATGACAAAGGGGGAGAAATATATGAATTGATGCTATAAATGCCATATTATGTTGAAAAAAGCAGATATATGAATTGATGCTATGATTATGCCATACTTGCATCATCAAAAATATATGAATTAATGATAACTATGATTGCCATATTAGCAATATGCCATGTTTGCATCATGTTAAGATATCAAGAACTTGCATCGTAGTCCTACGTGTTGATATCTTACCATGTGATGAAATGCTATGATTGCTAAAATACTTGAAATGTGTGCATCATGTTAAGATATTAAGAACTTGCATCGTAGTCCTATGTGTTGATATCTTATCATTGTTGAATCTCGGATTTTGATGATGAAGTCAATTGTCATTTTTTATCTAATCTATATATTGAGATAAGTGTGCAGGATTAACTACGATAGAAGAAAGACATGCAGCAGAAGTTGCGCCAGAGTCAAGACAATGATCACGTTGGGAGTTCGAGAGTTTGACGAAAGTTCGGACAATCGTCGAAGGTTCTACAGGAACAAATCCGAGAAGTCCATGAGCTTGCCAAAGAAGCTCGTCGGAACTCACCAAGTGGATCGTCGCAAGTCCAGGAGTTTGCCGGAAGTCCGCAGGAGCATCACCGAGGCTTCATCGGATGATCGACGGAAGTTCGCCGGAAGCTCGCCGGAAGAAGCGATTGACGCACCGGAGCAAGTTACAGTAAATGTCTTAGGGAATATCGTAGTTAGCACAATGAATAAGTTGGAAATGGAGGTGATCCCATTAACTTAATCTTGGGGCAATAGGGCCCTTGAAAAACCCAAATTGGGTCGAATGGATCAACCCATTCGAACCCTGATTTCTGCTAGGCGGTTGAATCGCCCAAGCCAGGAGGTGGCACCGCCTGGGCTAAGTATCCGAGCGAGACTAGGTGGTGCAACCGCCCCAGACAGAAGGTGGCACCGCTTGGGCTCAGTCTCCGAGCGAGACTGGGCAGTGCAACCTCCCCTGACAGGAGGTGGCACCACTTGGGCTCGGTCTCCGAGCTCTGGCTCAGCGGTGCAACCGCCTCAGTCAGGAGGTGGCACCGCCTGAGCTCGGTCTTCGAGCTCTAGCAGGAGGTGCAACTGCCCCTGACAGGAGGTGGCACCGCCTAGAGGCTCAGTCTTCGAGCTCTGCTAGGCGGTGCAACCGCTCCAATCAGGAGGTGCAACTGCCAGATCCCGGAATTCTGAGAATTGACAGTTTTAAGCTCCAAATTTGAACTGGGTTGGGGCCTATAAATACCCCACCCATTCGGTATTGAAAGAGCACTAAACATACACCGAAATTTTGATCTTGTTCTGTGATTTTTAGAGCTCAAAATTATTGTAAAGGTCAAAAGTTCTTCTCCCTCTTTTCTTCCAAGTTCTAAGCTTTAAAGAGAGGAGAGAAAATTATGTAAGGGTTGTCTCCTAAGCCCGTCAAAAGGAGTGAAACTGTAAAAGGGTGGTTGGCCTTCGCTTATTGAAGGAAGGCCTCTAGTTGACGTCGGTGACCTCGTCGGTGGAGGAAGCCAAAAGTGGAGTAGGTCAAGATTGACCGAACCACTCTAAATCTCGGTTTGTATTTACTTTGAGCATCTTATCTTTACTGCAAACCTCCTCAATAGCTTACTGCCTTCTATGTTTTTACGAACGTGTTTCAAAGTTCAGTGCTTTCCAAATCGGCGTTTAGACGTAAATCAGTTTTATCGTACGAACATCATATTTTAGTTTGCGCTTACATTCTGATTTATATCTTTGCTTTAACTGCATCTCGCTTCATCTCAAGTTAAAGTGGTTTACGAATCGGCTTTCACACCGAAATCGCTTTTATCGTACGAACGTCATATTTCAGTTTGCGCTTACATTCTGATTTTCATCATAACTGCAAACTACCTTCATAGATTAACTTTAACGTCATCTCACTTGATCTTAAGTTAAAGTAATCTTAGAATCGGCTTTCAAACCGAAATCATTTTTATTGTTCGAACGTTTTTTATCATTCGAACGTTTTTTATCGTTGAAAGATTTCCGCTACACTAATTCACCCCCCCCCCCCTCTTAGTGCTCTTGATCCTAACAATTCATATCATAGCAGGGTTAACTCTCAAACGGATTAAAACCCAAGAGAGATGGCATATGCCGGAAACCAAGAGGGCCATTCTATTACACGTCCACCCATGTTCAATGGGACGGACTACACCTATTGGAAGACCCGAATGAGGATCTTTCTTATTTCTATGGATTTTGAACTTTGGAATCTTGTCGAAAATGGATTTTCGAAGTCTTCTCTTCCAATTATTGATTGGAATGAATTGGAGAAGAAGGCTTTCGCTCTTAATGCAAAGGCTATGAATGCCTTATTTTGTGCACTTGATAAAAACGAGTTCAACCGTGTTTCGTTTTGTGAAACCGCATTTGATATTTGGCACACACTCGAAGTGACTCATGAAGGCACAAGTAGAGTGAAAGAGTCAAAAATTAATCTTTTGTTACATTCTTTCGAACTTTTCCTTATGAAACCGAGTGAGACTATTGGTGACATGTTTACCCGTTTCATGGATGTCGTCAACGGTCTAAAAGGACTCGAAAAAAGTTTTTCGGATTTTGAGCTCGTAAATAAGATTCTAAGATCCCTTCCTAAGAGTTGGGATCCTAAAGTCACTGCTATTCAAGAGGCGAAAGATCTAAACAACTTCCCTCATGAAGAACTAATCGGGTCATTAATGACCTACGAGATGACTTGCAAAGCTCATGAAGAGCAAGAAGACATCCTTCCAAAGAACAGGAAGGATATGGCACTTGGAACTTCAGAAGACCACTTGAGAGATAACTCAAGTGATGAGGACTGTAATGATGACTTGGCACTTCTAACAAGAAAATTAAAAAAATTTATTAAAAGAAACAAGTTTAAAAATGACACAAAAAACAAAACTTGAACCCAAGAAGGACCATGTTATTTGCTATGAGTGCAAAAAGCCAGGACACTACAAGAGTGATTGTCCCCAAGTCAAAAAGAGAACATCAAAGAAGAAGGCGCTCAAAGCAACATGGGATGACTCGAGCGCGTCCGAAGAAGAGGAGTCCAACACCGAGCATGTTGCTCATTACGCCTTAATGGCCATTGGAGAGGAGGTAACGAATTTAATAGATGCAGATTTATCATTTGATGAATTATTAAATGCCTTCCATGACTTATTTGATGAATGCAAAATTATTAGTAGAAAATATAAATTGCTAAAAAAGGAGCATGATAGTCTTACTTGTAATTTTGATAAGTTAAAAACTGAATATCATAATAGTTTAAGTTCATGCATAAAATGCCATGATTTAGAAACTCTCCAAAAGGAAAACTTGCTACTTAAGGACATCTTGCAGAAATTCGAGGTTGGTAGCAAGTCATTGAACATGATCCTTGCAAACAAGGGTCACGTTCCCAAAAGAAGTAGAATCAGATTTGTAAGAAGTCTTCACCAAAATCCAACCACCTTCATAAAAGGCCCCATCTTACATGTTCGACACCAAAGCAAATGCAACTATTGTTGCAAACTTGGACACAAAACGCATTATTGTCCATTCAAGAAAATTAGTCCGAACAAATTAATTTGGGTTCCTAAAGGAACCATGATAAATTCTATGCAACATGATAAACAATATAGATCTATTTTTGAGGCACCCAAAAGCAAATGGGTACCTAAAAATCATCCTTTTTTTGTAGAAACCTATCCCATCGCAAGCCAGGAGCAAGAGATGCTACCTTGATAGTGGATGCTCAAGGCATATAACCGAAGATCTATCTCTATTCTCTAAGCTCACTAGCATAGACGAAGGCTATGTCACCTTCGGAGACAACAATAAGGGTAAAATCATTGGCAAAGGAACCATAGGTAACAAATCCAACTTCTTTATCGAAGATGTTTTGTTAGTTAATGGTTTAAAACATAACCTCTTGAGCATTAATCAATTATATGATAAAGGATATATTGTCAGATTCGAATCTAATGCTTGCATCATTGAAAAACCACACAAAAACACGTCTATGATTGCATTAAAACAAAATAACATATACATTATGGACATCAATGATTTGTGTAATGAAATATGTTTTTCGGTTTTGAATGAAGATGCTTGGCTATGGCATAGAAGATTAGGTCATGCTAGCATGAAGCTAATCACTCAAATATCATCTAAAGAACTTGTAAGAGGAATTCCTCATATCAAGTTCATCAAAGATAATGTATGTGATGCTTGCCAATTAGGTAAACAAATTAAGGGCAGTTTCAAATCTAAGAATCAAATAAGCACCTCTAGGCCCTTACAATTGATCCATGTTCGGACCAATCTCTACATCAAGCCTAGGAGGTAGCAAATACGCCTTCGTCATTGTGGATGAATATAGCAGATACATATGGACTTACTTCTTAAAATAGAAAAATGAATGCTTTAGATATTTTACTAAGTTTTGTAAACTTGTTCAGAATGAGAAGGGTTCTATGATTTCGTCAATTAGAAGTGATCACAGTAGTGAATTTCAAAACCATGATTTCCAAGAATTTTGTGAACTCAATGGATACAACCATAATTTCTCTACTCCTAGAAATCCTCAACAAAATGGAGTTGTAGAAAGAAAAACTTGAAATTTACAAGAAATGGCAAGAACTATGTTGAATGAACATAGCCTACCCAAATATTTTTGGGCCGAAGCTATAAATACTGCATGCTATATTTTGAATAGAGTTCTAGTAAGACCCTTACTCACCAAAACTCCCTATGAGTTATGGAACAACAAAAAACCCAATGTTTCATATTTTAAAGTCTTTGGGTGTAAGTGTTTTATCTTGAGTGAAAAAGATAACTTAGGAAAATTTGATGCTAAATCCGTTGAAGGAATCTTTCTTGGTTATTCTTCGGTTTCTAAAGCTTTTCGTATCTTCAATAAAAGAACTTTAATTATTGAAGAATCTATTCATGTTGTCTTTAATGAGATTTCTGAAATTAGGAAAAATGATTTTGATGATGATGTTAATTTTGATTCCTTGAATTTAAATAAAACCCCGTCTCCAACTAACAACTTGAATGCATCCACTTCCGAAACATCCTTACCCAAGGATTGGAAGTATGTATATGCTCATCTTAAGGAGCTAATCTTATGAGACACATCAAAGGGGGTTCAAACACGTTCTTCTCTTAAAAGTTTTTGTTCCAACGCCGCTTTTCTCTCCCAAATTGAACCCAAATGTGTTGATGAAGCCATGAAAGATGATTCATAGATTATTGCAATGCAAGATGAATTAAATCAATTTGAGAGAAATGAGGTGTGGAAGCTTGTTCCTAGACCAAATGACCATTTAGTTATTGGTACTAAATGGGTTTTTAGAAACAAGCAAGATGAATATGGTATCGTGGTTAGAAACAAGGCTAGATTAGTGGCCAAAGGTTTCAACCAAGAAGAAGGTATCGATTACGAAGAAACTTTCTCTCCTGTGGCTCGATTAGAAGCCATACGGATGCTCCTTGCCTACACTAGCAGTAATAATTTTAAGTTGTTTCAAATGGATGTTAAAAGCGCTTTTCTTAATGGCTTTATTTCCGAAGAAGTCTATGTTGAACAACCTCCTGGATTTGAAAATAATAGCCTCCCTAATCATGTGTTTAGATTAACTAAAGCTCTCTATGGTTTAAAACAAGCTCCGAGGGCTTGGTTTGAGAGACTTAGTTCTTTTCTTATTGAAAATAATTTCACAAAAGGCAAGGTTGATACTACATTGTTCATCAAGAATTTTGAAAATAATTTTCTCATTGTTCAGATTTATGTTGATGATATTATCTTTGGTTCTACGAATGAATCTCTTTGTGAATCTTTTGCTAAAACTATGAGTCTTGAATTCGAAATGAGTTTGATGGGAGAATTAACATTCTTCTTAGGCTTACAAATCAAACAACTGAGCAATGGCATCTTTATTAGTCAAACTAAATATGCTATGAATTTGCTGAAAAATATTTAATATAAATAACTCAAAAGCTATTAACACTCCTATGAGCACCTCCACTAAGTTAGAAATTGATGAAAGTGGAGAAAGCTTCGATCAAAAAACTTATAGGGGTATGATAGGAAGTTTACTTTACCTCACTACAACTAGACCAGATATCATGTTCAGTGTAGGACTTTGTGCTAGATTTCAATCAAACCCTAAGATATATCATCTCAAAGCAGTTAAAAGAATACTTAGATATCTTAATGGTACCACAAATCTAGGATTATGGTACCAAAAATAAGAGAATCTTGAGTTAATTGCTTATGCTGATGCGGACTTTGCTGGCTGTAGACTAGACTGAAAAAGCACATTAGGAACATGACAATTTTTAAGACATGCCCTTGTTTTATGGTAATCTAAGAAACAAAACTCGGCTGCACTATCAACAACCGAAGCTGAATATATTGCAGCAAGTGCATGCTGTGCACAAGTTGTATGGATGAAAAACACCTTAGAAGATTATAAAATTCATCTTAAAAATATTCCTATTAAATGTGATAACACAAGTGCAATATGCTTAACGAAAAATCCTATACAACACTCAAAAACAAAACATATTGATATTAGACATCACTTTATACAAGATCATGTTACTAATCATGATGTAATCATAGAGTTCATAGATACTAAGCATCAACTAGCTGATATTTTTACAAAACCTCTAAGTGAAGAACAATTTGATTTCATAAGAAGAGAATTAGGAATGTTGATATGTCCGAATGCATAAACTTGTTAAAATTATTATTCGGACTTTATTGATTGAATGATCAAATCACTTAATTGCCATTACATGCCTAAAATAAAATGTTGGAAATTAATACAAAAATTTCCATAACAATGAGCATGTCTTCATGATTGTATAGTTTTGTCCAATTGCATGAAAGTGTTAAATTAAATTTTCAGTTCCAATCGGATTTCATGAATATATTATTCTCTTTCGGACATAATAATCATGATGTAATCATAGAATTCATTGATTCTAAACATCAACTAGCTAATATTTTTACAAAACCTCTAAGTGAAGAACAATTTGATTTCATAAGAAGATAATTAGGAATGTTGATGTGTCCGAGTACATAAACTAGTTAAAATTATCTTTCGGACTTTATTGAATAATCAAATCACTTGATTGCCATTACATGCCTAAATAACATGTTGGAAATCATGTATTGAATACAAAAAATTTCATAACAATAAGCATGTTTTGTCTTCATGATTGTATTTAAAAATCAATAGCATAGTATTGTCCGAATGCATGAAAGTGTTAATTTCATTTTCGGATTCGCTTAACAATTGGTATCCTAACAATCGGATTTTCTCATACACTTATGAAAAATATTTTTCTGAAATGGATTTGATGAAATGATTCCTGCTTATGAATTCCATCTTGAAATATAGATGATAGTGTTTTTACTTGCAAAGATTTGTTTCACATACATATCTTGATACTTATAAAAATGAAGCATGATTCAATCTCTCATCGATTTTAACTTCATGATTTAATCTCTCATCGGTTTTAACTTCACTCAAAGTAAACTCACAAATAACTGGTATCACAAATGGCCTTTCTCCTTCATGCAAAAAGATTATAACAAATAAAAAGGAAGAAGTATTCAAAGTGATCTACATATCATGCTTGTACAATTGATTTCCTATCACTTACTATTGGAAAATAACTTGAACCTAGTAAAGGCATGAACAACTATCACACTTATGCTCAAAATTTGCTTATATTATTCTCCTGGTATCACAATTACCATGCTTTTTGTTGATGACAAAGGGGGAGAAATATATGAGTATTAATGCTATGCTTGCATCACCAAGAGATGCTATGATTGCTATAATTTGCATTATGCTTTGTTTGTATCATGTCAAGATATCAAACAAAAAACTTGCATCGTAATTTTACATATTGATATCTTACCATATGATGAAATGCAATAATTGCTAAAACATTTGAAATGTGTGCATCATATAATGATATCAAAATCTTACTTCGCTGTTTTACATGTTGATATCTTACAATATGATGAATTGCTACTATTACCATCATTCAAACTTGTAATGTAAAATTTGAAAATGAATGTCAAGCCTGGACATCATCTTCAATGAGATACATCATGATGGGAATCATGATGGGAGTATTGATAAGTTTAAATGATTTTAACTTATCAATATGTCTCTTGAATTCAAAAGTTTTGAATTCAAAAATGACTTATCTCAAGTATGGCATATAGACAGGGGGAGTTAAGGTTAACTCTATTATCAATTGATTGTCATCATAAAAAAGGGGGAGATTGTTGAATCTCGGATTTTGATGATGAAGTCAATTGTCATTTGTTATCTAATCTATATATTGAGATAAGTGTTCAGGATCCCATTCGGATCCTGATTTCTGCCAGGCAGTTGAACCGCCTAAGCCAATAGGTAGCACCACCTGGGCTAAGTCTCCGAGCGAGACTGGGCGGTGCAACCGCCCCAGCCAGGAGGTGGCACCGCTTGGGCTCAGTCTTCGAGTGAGATTGGGCGGTGCAACCTCCCCTAACAAGAGGTGGCACCGCTTGGGCTCAGTCTCTGAGCTCTGGCTAAGCGGTGCAACCGCCTTAGTTAGGAGGTGGCACCGCCTGAGCTCGGTCTTCGAGCTCTGGCAGGAGGTGTAACCGCCCCTGACAGGAGGTGGCACCGCCTAGAGGCTCAGTCTTCGAGCTCTACCAGGCGGTGCAACCGCTCCAGTCAGGAGGTGCAACCGCCAGATCCCGAAATTTCGGGAAGTGACAGTTTTGAGCTCCAAATTTGAACTAGGTTGGGGCCTATAAATACCCCACCCATTCAGCACTGAAAGAGCATTGAACATACACCGAAATCTTGATCTTGTTCTATGATTTTTAGAGCTCAAAATTGTTGTAAAGGCCAAAAGTTCTTCTCCCTCTTTTCTTCCAAGTTCTGAGCTTTAAAGAGAGGAGAGAAAATTCTGTAAGGGTTGTCTCCTAAGCCCGTCAAAAGGAGTGAAACTGTAAAAGGGTGGTTGGCCTTCGCCTATTGAAGGAAGGCCTCTAGTTGACGTCGGTGACCTCGTCGGTGGAGGAAGCCAAAAGTGGAGTAGGTCAAGATTGACAGAACCACTCTAAATCTCGGTTTGCATTTACTTTGAGCATCTTATCTTTACTGTAAACCTCCTCAATAACTTACTGCCTTATGTGTTTTTACGAACGTGTTTCAAAGTGCAGTGCTTTCCGAATCGACGTTTAGACCCAAATCAGTTTTATCGTACGGACATCATATTTCAGTTTGCGCTTACGTTTTGATTTCCATCATAACTGCAAACTGCCTTTATATCTTTGCTTTAACTGCATCTCGCTTCATCTCAAGTTAAATTGGTTTACGAATCGACTTTCAAACCGAAATCGCTTTTATCGTACGAACGTCGTATTTCAGTTTGCGCTTATATTCTGATTTTCATCATAACTGCAAACTGCCTTCATAGATTGACTTTAACGTCATATCGCTTGATCTTAAGTTAAAGTAATCTTAGAATCGACTTTCACACCGAAATCGTTTTTATCGTTCGAACGTTTTTTATCGTTGAAAGATTTCCGCTGCACTAATTCGCCCCCCCCCCCCCTCTTAGTGCTCTTGATCCTAACAACCATGTGATGAAATGCTATGATTGCTAAAATACTTAAAATGTGTGCATCATGTTAAGATATCAAAATCTTACTTCAAAATTTTACATGTTGATATCTTACCATATGATGAATTGCTATCATTACCATCATTCACATTTGAAATTTGAAAATGGATGTCAAGCCTTGACATCATACATCATTTTTAGAGAGATACATCATGATGGGAGTATTGATAAGGTTAAATGATTTTAACTTATCAATATGTCTCTTGAATTCAAAGGCTTTGAATTCAAGAATGACTTATCTCAATTATGGCACATAGATAGAGGGAGTTAAGGTTAACTCCATTATCAATTGATTGTCATCATCAAAAAGGGGGAGATTGTTGAATCTCAGATTTTGATGATGATGTCAATTGTCATTTGTTATCTAATCCATATGTTGAGATAAGTGTGCAGGATTAAGTACGATGAAAGTAAGACATGCAGCAGGAATTGCGCTAGAGTCAAGACTATGATCACGTTGGGGGTTCGAGAATTCGATGGAAGTTTGAACGGTCGTCGGAGGTTCTACGGGAACAAATCTGAGAAGTCCAGGAGCTTGCCAAAGAAGCTCGTCAGAACTTGCCAAGTGGATCGTCGTAAGTCCAGGAGTTTGCCGGAAGTCCACAGGAGCATCACCGAGGGTTCATCGGATGATCGACGGAAGCTCGTCGGAAGATCGCCGGAAGAAGCGATTGACGCACCGGAGTAAGTTGCAGTAAATGTCATAAGAAATTCGTAGTTAGCATGATGATTAAGTTAGAAATGGGAGGTGATCCCATTAACTTAATCTTGGGGTAATTGGGCCCTTGATAGTGTTGACTCTCGGATTTTGATGATGAAGTCAATTGTCATTTGTTGTCTAATCTATGTGTTGAGATAAGTGTGCAGGATTAACTACGATGAAAGTTAGACAAGTAGCAGGAGTTGCGCCGGAGTCAAGTTCATGATCACGTTGGGAGTTCGAGAGTTCGACGGAAGTTCGGACGGTCGTCGGAGGTTCTACGAGAACAGATCCGAGAAGTCCAGAAGCTTGCCAAGCGAAGCTCGTCGGAACTCGCCAAGTGGATCGTCGAAAAGTCCAGGAGTTTGCCGGAAGTCCGCAGAAGAATCACTGAGGGTTCAATGGATGATTGACGGAAGTTCGCCGGAAACTCGCCGGAAGAAGCGATTGACGCATCGGAGCAAAGCTGCAGAAATTGTCTTAGATTTGATCGTAGTTAGCACATTGATTAAGTTGGAAAATGGGAGGTGATCCCGTTAGCTTAATCTTGGGGCAATTGGGCCCATGAAAAGATAGAAATTGGGCCGAATGGAGCTAACCATTCGGACCCTGATTGCACCAGGAGGTGCAACCGCCTAGGCCAAGAGGTGGCACCGCCTGGGCTAAGCCTCCCAGCGAGACTGGGCGGTGCAACCTCCCCAGCCAGGAGGTGGCACCGCCTGAGCTCAGTCTTCGAGCTAGACTGGGCGGTGCAACCTCCTTGACAGAGAGGTGGCACCGCCTGAGCTCAGTCGTCGAGCTAGACTGGGCGGTGCAACCTCCCTGACAGAGAGGTGGCACCGCCTGAGCTCAGTCTTCGAGCTAGACTGGGCGGTGCAACCTCCCTGACAGAGAGGTGGCACCGCCTGGGCTCAGTCTTCGAGCAAGACTGGGCGGTGCAACCTCCCTAACAGAGAGGTAGCACCGCCTGAGCTCAGTCTTCGAGCTCTGCCAGGAGGTGCAACCTCTCCAGTCAAGAGGTGCAACCGCCTGATCCCGAAATTCCGGGATTTGATCGTTTTGAGCTCCAAATTTGAATTGGGTTGGGGCCTATAAATACCCCACCCATTCAGCACTGAAGGGACACTGATCCACACCGAATTCTTGATCTTTTCAGTGATTCCAAGAGCTCAAATTTGTGTAAAGTCCAAAAGTTCTCCTCTTTTCTGTTCTTCAAGTCTTGAGTTGTAAAGAGAGGAGAGAAAGGATCTGTAAGGGTTGTCTCCTGAGCCCGTCAAAAGGAGAGAAACTGTAAAAGGGCAGTTGGCCTTCGCCCATTGAAGGAAGGCAGCTAGTTGACGTCGGTGACCTCGTCGGAGGAGGAAGCCAAAAGTGGAGTAGGTCAAGACTGACCGAACCACTCTAAATCTCTGGTTTGCTTTTATTTCGAGTACCTTATCATTACTGCAAACCTCCTACATAACTACTGCTCTCTGCGCCTTTACGAACAAGTTCTAAGTGCTGATCTTTCCGAATCTGGATTCAGACGTCAATAGGTGTTTTCGTACGATCTTTACATTGCAGCTTACATTTACGTCTTGAATCTGTTTATAACTGCGAACTGTCTTCTGCGCTTTTACGAACGAGATTCCTTGCAGTTTACATTTACATTTTGATTCTATTTATAACTGCAAACTGTCTTCTGCAATTTTACGAACGAGTTTCAACATTTAGACGTAAAACAACATTTAGACGTAAATCGGATTTCCTCGCACAATCATCAGATTTCAGTTTACGTTTACATCTTGATTTCAGCTGCATACTGCCTTCTGCGAGTATACAAACGAGTTTCAAAGTTCAGACGTAAATCTGCGTTTAGACGTAAATCTGCTTTCTGCAGATTTCTTTTTGAGCTGTACAATAGCAGCACATTGTCTTTATACTTCTGCTTAAACTGCGTTTAGATGCAAACTGTGTCTAGACGCAATCTGCGCTTAGACGCAAACTGCGCTTAGACGCAATCTGCGCTTGGACGCAAATTGCGCTTAGACGCAATCTGAGTTTAGACGCAATCTGCATTTAGACGCAAACTGCGTTTAGATGCTAACTGTGTTTAAACTTAAACTGCACTTAATCATAAGTAATCTAAGAATCGGCTTTTACATCAAAATAGTTTTTATCGAACGAACGCAGCTTTCGTTTTTAATCGCTGAAAGATATCCGCTGCACTGATTCACCCCCCCCCCCCCCTTTTAGTACTCTCGATCCTAATAATTGGTATCAGAGCAAGGTTAACTCTCTAACGGACTAAAACCCAAAGAAAAATGGCATACGCCGAAAACCAATAGGGGCATTCTATTACGCATCCACTCATGTTCAGTGGGACGGACTACACCTACTGGAAGACCCGAATGAGGATCTTTCTTATTTCTATGGATTTTGAACTGTGGAATCTTGTCGAAAACGGATTTTCTAAGTCTTCTCTTCCAATGATCGATTGGAATGATTTGGAGAAGAAGGCTTTCGCTCTTAATGCAAAGGCTATGAATGCCTTATTTTGTGCACTTGATAAAAACGAGTTTAACCGTGTTTTAACTTGTGAAACTGCATTTGATATTTGGCACACACTCGAAGTGACCCATGAGGGCACAAGTAGAGTAAAAGAGTTAAAAATCAATTTGCTGTTACATTCTTTCGAACTTTTTCGGATGAAACCGAGTGAAACTATTGGCGACATGTTTACCCGTTTCACGGATGTCGTCAACGGTCTAAAAGGACTCGGAAAGAGCTTTTCGGATTTTGAGCTTGTTAATAAGATACTAAGATCCCTTCCTAAGAGTTGGGATCCTAAAGTCACTGCTATTCAAGAGGCAAAAGATTTGCGAAATTTCTCTCTTGAAGAACTAATCGGGTCATTAATGACCTACGAAATGACTTGTAAAGCTCATGAAGAGCAAGAAGACATCCTTCCAAAGAACAGGAAGGATATGGCACTCAAAACTTCTGAATGCCACTTGAGAGAAAACTCAAGTGATGAGAACTGTGATGATGACTTGGCACTTCTAACGAGAAAGTATAAAAAGTTCTTTAAAAAAAATAAGTTTAAGAATGATGCAAAAAATAAAATTGAACCCAAGAAGGACCAAGTAATCTGCTATGAATGCAAAAAGCCAGGACACTACAAGAGTGATTGTCCCCAAGTCAAAAGGAGAACGTCAAAGAAAAAGGTGCTTCAAGCAACATGGGATGACTCAAGCGCATCCGAAGAAGAGGAGTCCAACACCGAGCAAGTTGCTCATTACGCCTTAATGGCCATCGAAGATGAGGTAACAAATTCAATAGATGCAGATTTATCATTCGATGAATTATTAAATGCTTTCCATGAATTGTTTGATGAGTGTAAGACTATCAGTAGTAAATACAAATTGCTAAAAAAGGAGCATGATAGTCTTATTTGTAATTTCGATAAGTTAAATGCTGAACATCATGATAGTTTAAGCTCATGCATAAAATGCCATGATCTAGAAACTCTCCAAAAAGAAAACTTGCTACTTAAGGACACCTTGAAGAAATTCGAGGTTGGTAGCAAGTCATTGAACATGATCCTTACAAACAAGGGTCATGTTCCCAAAAGAAGTGGAATTGGATTCGTGAGAAGTCCTCACCAAAATCCAACCACCTTCATAAAAGGCTCCATCCTACATATTCGACATCAAGACAAATGTAACTTCTGTTGTAAATTTGGACACAAGACACATTGTTGTCCATTCAAGAAAATAAGTCCAAACAAATTGATTTGGGTTCCTAAAGGAACCATGATAAACTCCATGCAACATGATAAACAATGCAGATCTATTTGTGAGGCACCCAAAAGCAAATGGGTTCCTAAAAATCATCCCTTCATATAAAAACATTAAAATTTTAGGCCGGAGCAAGAAATAATATTCTGCTCCTTGACTCTCGACAGTCATAAACC
Source organism: Musa acuminata AAA Group (assembly GCF_036884655.1). Classification (NCBI taxonomy): domain Eukaryota; kingdom Viridiplantae; phylum Streptophyta; class Magnoliopsida; order Zingiberales; family Musaceae; genus Musa; species Musa acuminata. The sequence goes on along the minus strand of NC_088347.1, from coordinate 12,157,835 downwards.
AAGAGTCAAAAAGGAACTCGCAACGCTTAAGTAACAAGTGGAAGTTATGAAATCACAAATACGATTTGGATACAACCTTATTAGAAACATATGATATCCAAATTCACAAATCCCCTTGATCTTCGAACCCGTCAACACTATCATCTACGAATTAACTCTTGAAGAAACTAAATATGTCATGATCTTAAAAGGGATACCAAACAAACTATCAACATACGTATGACATATACACGTTAAAAGATCTATCTTAATAAACATTAATTGCTCTGAAATAAAAAAAACACTCTCCTCAAGGCAAAATCACATTAGGTGCTCACTGGCTGCAGGCGGTGGCACCTCTCCAGCTGGCGGTGGCACCTCCAGCTACCACGGGTTGCCAGAGGTTGCACCGCTCCAGCCAGAGGTGCAACCGCCCGCAACTCTGCCTTTTTAAACCCACGCTAGGGCCGGCAGTGGAACCGACCCCAACTCACTCCCATTTCCTCTTCTACTCTCCCAAGTCTCCTCCATTCTCATTTCACTCCTCTAAGCCTTCCAAATACCTCCCATTTCGGAGCAAAACATCAAGAATCCTTCCTTCTCTTGAAGAGTTCACAAAGGTACCCTCTAAGAAGCCCTTAAATTCTGTTTTGTTCTTCATTTACTCTTGCTCATCATCATCCCTCTATACAGCAGTAGTTATGGGATCTAGAAGATCCTCAAGGGACAAGGGAAAGAGGAGATTAGTAAAAGAGTTTGATTTCACTCTTTTCGATTCAAAAAACCATGCTGAAAAATTTCCCTCTTTCGAACTTAGATCTATCAATAAGGGAAAATATGTAGATCTAAATGAACTAAGAGACTTAGAGACTATCCAATGGTTTGCAAACCTAGATCTACTTCCAATCTTATAGATTAACGAACCCATCTATTCTAGGCTAGTTAGATTATTTTACAATAACATACAAATAGATGATGAAGAAAGGATGTCCACCTATCTTTTAGGACAACACATCTCAATCACTGATAGGTTCATTTGTGATATGATAGGCATTCCCATAAAAAGCATAGGACTTTACTTTAGAGGATCATGGGATGATGAAAGTATTGGAACATCTTATGTTGAAGCCTTAGAAACAATCTTTGCCAATCCTAACATAACATTGGTTCCTAAAAGTTGTGAACATCTATTGCCTTTGAACACTAAGATACTTCATCATATCATGACTAGTATAATTCTTCCTAAACAATACCATCATGATGAAATAAGTCAATTAGAATTAGGAACTATGTACTTAATCATGAAGGGACATGACATCTGTCTTGGTTATCTTATCCAACAAAACACGTTAGAATTATCTAAGAAAGATATGATGCTCCCATATGGTGGTATAATCACAAGAATAATGAAAGCTTACGACATTCTAATACCACCAGAAGAAGTAATGAAAGTAGATCGATTCAGCATAATAAACAAAAATCTACTTCACCGACTAAGATGTTACTATAGAAACGGTAACTGGGTTAGAATCCCTAGAAGGACTGATCACCCTCAACCCGAACCAGAACCGGAAACACTAGTATTTAGGGGTACCCAATCTCCTCCGACCCTTCCCTTTGAGGAAACACATCCAGTTGAGCAAACTCATACATCCATCGAAGAAATTGGGATTCGAATGGATCGATTCGAACAGAGACAAGAACGGATTGAACAACGACAAGATCAAATCCTATCTGAGCTGCAGCAAATTCATAGTCAATTTGACTCCTTGTTTAGGCATTTTAATTTTTCACCTCATCAATGAACTTGTTGAACACCTGTTGTTGTTGTAAACTTCTTATGTTACTTCTGATGTGTTGGCTGTAAACATCTATCGTGGTAAACATATATCTTGCGCCTTGTGGTAAAAGTTATCTCAGATTTTTATGGTATCATTACTGTTTGGTATGTGATGTGTCCAAATTAAGAATGTTGTGCTTTGAAACTAAAAGTTTTGAAAACCTTGTGCCTTGATTTCATTAAAAGAGAATTAGGAATGTTGATGTGTCCGAATAGATGAATTTGTTAAAATTATTTTTCGGACTATATTGAATGATCAAATCACTTGATTGCCATGTGAAAATCTGCAACAAAATCTTGTCCGAATGCATCTTATTTATTCGAATGCTATAAAACAAATTTTCTCGTACACTTTCATGAAAAATAAGTTTCTGAAATAGATTTGATGAAGTGATTCATGTGTATGTATTCCATCCTGCTAAATCTTTACATAGACAATGGCTTATAACAAAAAGGGGAAGAAGTATTAAAGCAATCTATATAAAATTCCTCTATAAGCTTGCTATTATTATTTTCCTGGTATCATAATTACTATGCTTTTTGTTGATGACAAAGGGGGAGAAAAATATGAATTGATAAAAACTGCCATGATCATGTCACACTTGCAAAATAATTGAGTGATGCTATAAACAATGTTATGATTATGCCATCCTTGCATCACCAAGAGATATATGAACGTGTGCTATAGTTTGCATTATGCCCTGAGTTGATATCTTATCATGTGAAGAAAATGCAGAACTTGCTAGAATATTTCAAATATGTGCATCATGAAATAGCGCTTCACAGCTTTATATGATAATGTTCAAACTACATGATGAATAGTTACAAACACAATCATACAAACTTGATGATGTATGTCAAGCCTTGACATCATCTTTGAAGAGATACATCAGGATGAGTATCATGATGGGAGTATTGATAAGTTTACCTGATCTATCTTATCAATACGTCACTTGAATTCTTAGGTCTTGAATTCAAGGTTGACTTATCTCAACTATGGCAATTAGATAGGGGGAGTTAAGGATAACTCCATTATCAATTGATTGTCATCATCAAAAAGGGGGAGATTGTTGAATCTCGGATTTTGATGATGAAGTCAATTGTCATTTGTTGTCTAATCTATGTGTTGAGATAAGTGTGCAGGATTAACTATGATGAAAGTTAGACAAGCAGCAGGAGTTGCGCCGGAGTCAAGTTCATGATCACGTTGGGAGTTCGAGAGTTCGACGGAAGTTCGGACGGTCGTCGGAGGTTTTGCGAGAACAGATCCGAGAAGTCCAGAAGCTTGCCAAGCGAAGCTCGTCGGAACTCGCCAAGTGGATCGTCGCAAAGTCCAGGAGTTTGCCGGAAGTCCGCAGAAGAATCACTAAGGGTTCAACGGATGATCGACGGAAGTTCGCCGGAAACTCGCCGGAAGAAGCGATTGCCGCATCGGAGCAAAGCTGGAGAAATTGTCTTAGATTTGATCGTAGTTAGCACGTTGATTAAGTTGGAAAATGGGAGGTGATCCCATTAGCTTAATCTTGGGGCAATTGGGCCCATGAAAAGATAGAAATTGGGCCGAATGGAGCTAACCATTCGGACCTTGATTGCACCAGGAGGTGCAACCGCCTAGGCCAAGAGGTGGCACCGCCTGGGCTAAGCCTCCCAGCGAGACTGGGCGGTGCAACCTCCCCAGCCAGGAGGTGGCACCGCTTGAGCTCAGTCTTCGAGCTAGACTGGGCGGTGCAACCTCCCTGACAGAGAGGTGGCACCGCCTGAGCTCAGTCTTGGAGCTAGACTGGGCGGTGCAACCTCCCGGACAGAGAGGTGGCACCGCCTGGGCTCAGTCTTTGAGCAAGACTAGGCGGTGCAACCTCCCTGACAGAGAGGTAGCACCGCCTGAGCTCGGTCTTCGAGCTCTGCCAGGCGGTGCAACCTGTCCAGTCAAGAGGTGCAACCGCCTAATCCCGAAATTCCGGGATTTGATCGTTTTGAGCTCCAAATTTGAATTGGGTTGGGGCCTATAAATACCCCACCCATTCAGCACTGAAGGGACACTGATCCACACCGAATTCTTGATCTTTTCATTGATTCTAAGAGCTCAAATTTGTGTAAAGTCCAAAAGTTCTCCTCTTTTCTGTTCTTCAAGTCTTGAGTTGTAAAGAGAGGAGAGAAAGGATATGTAAGGGTTGTCTCCTGAGCCCATCAAAAGGAGAGAAACTGTAAAAGGGCAGTTGGCCTTCGCCCATTGAAGGAAGGCAGCTAGTTGACGTCGGTGACCTCGTTGGAGGAGGAAGCCAAAAGTGGAGTAGGTCAAGACTGACCGAACCACTCTAAATCTCTGGTTTGCTTTTATTTCGAGTACCTTATCATTACTGCAAACCTCCTACATAACTACTGCTCTCTGCGCCTTTACGAGCAAGTTCTAAGTGCTGATCTTTCCGAATCTAGATTCAGACGTCAATAGGTGTTTTCGTACGATCTTTACATTGCAGCTTACATTTACGTCTTGAATCTGTTTATAACTGCGAACTGTCTTCTGTGCTTTTACGAACGAGATTCCTTGTAGTTTACATTTACATTTTGATTCTATTTATAACTGCAAACTGTGTTCTGCAATTTTACGAACGAGTTTCAACATTTAGACGTAAAACTGCATTTAGACGTAAATCGGCTTTCCTCGCACAATCATCAGATTTCAATTTACGTTTACGTCTTGATTTCAACTACATACGGCCTTCTGCGAGTATACAAACGAGTTTCAAAGTTCAGACGTAAATCTGCGTTTAGACGTAAATCTACGTTTAGACGCAAATCTGCGTTTAGACGTAAATCTACGTTTAGACGTAAATCTGTTTTCTGCAGATTACTTTTTGAGCTGTACAATAGCTGCACATTGTCTTTATACTTTTGCTTAAACTCTGCTTAGACGCAAACTGTGTTTAGACGCAATCTGCTCTTAGACGCAAACTACGCTTAGACGCAATCTGCTCTTGGACGCAAACTGCGCTTAGACGCAATCTGAGTTTAGACGCAATCTGCATTTAGACGCAAACTGCGTTTAGACGCTAACTGTGTTTAAACATAAACTGCACTTAATCATAAGTAATCTTAGAATCGGCTTTTGCATCAAAATAGTTTTTATCGAACGAACGCAGCTTTCGTTTTTAATCACTGAAAGATATCCGCTGCACTAATTCACCCCCCCCCCCCTCTTAGTGCTCTCGATCCTAACAGATAGACCCAAATTGGGCCGAATGGATCAGTCCATTTGGACCCAGATTACTTGGCCATAGGTGGCACTGCCTGGGTCGGCAGTGGCACCACGCAGGGCTCAATCTCTGAGCTCAAGCTGGGCGGTGCAACCGCCTGAGCTCGGTCTCCAAGCTTTGGCTGGGCGGTGCAACCACCCTAGTCAAGCGGTGGCACCGCTTGAGCTCGGTCTTCGAGCTCTGGCAGGAGGTGCAACTACCCCTAACAAGAGGTGACATCGGCCAGAGGCTCAGTCTTCGAGCACTGTCAGGTGGTGCAACCACCCCAGTCAGGCAGTGCAACCGCCGGACCCTGAAATTCCAAGAATTGACAATTTTAAGCTCGGAATTCAAACTGGGTTGGAGCCTATAAATACCCCACCCTTTCAGCAATGAAAGGGCAACAAAAACACCAAAATCCTGATCTTATTATGTGATTTTTAGAGCTCAAAAGTGTTGTAAGGGCCAAAAGTTCTTCTCCCTCTTTTCTTCCAAGTTCTGATCTTTCAAGAGAGGAGAGAAAATTCTATAAGGGTTGTCTCTTAAGCCCGTCAAAAGGAGTGAAACTGTAAAAGGGTGGTTGGCCTTCGCCTATTGAAGGAAGGCCTCTAGTGGACGTCATTGACCACGTCGGTGGAGGAAGCCAAAAGTGGATGTAGGTCAAGATTGACCGAACCACTCTAAATCTCGGTTTGTATTTACTTTGAGCATATTATCTTTACTACAAACCTCCTCAATAGTTTACTGCCTTCTGCGCATTTACAATCATGTTTCAAAGTTCAGTATTTTCCAAATCGGTGTTTAGATGTAAATCAGTTTTATCGTACGAACATCATATTTTAGTTTACGCTTACATTCTAATTTCTATCATAACTGCAAACTACCTTCATAGACTTTCTTTAACTATATCGTGCTTGATCACAAGTTAAAGTGATTTACGAATAAGCTTTTATACCGAAATCTATCTTATCGTATGAACGCAGTTTTAATTGTCGAAAGTTTTCTGCTGCACTAATTCAACCCCCCCCCCCTCTTAGTGCTCTTGATCCTAACAAAATTGGTATTGTAAATGTATGCAATGTATCTTATCATAAATGCTTATCATAAATACTTGTATGTTTTGCGAATGCTTGATAATTGACTATCATAAGGTATCATGAGCTTAACTTGCTATTTACAAATGATACCATAGAATGATGAATTGCTATCTTTGTCATCTTGCCATATTTGAAATTTGTATCTTATTTGAAAATGATGAAAGTTTATCATTGGACTTGAAAATGGATATAAAGCCTTGACATCATTTTTATAAATACGTAGCATCGTATTTTAAATTGGTAAATCATGATAAGTATCATGATGTATAAGTTAATAAGTTTAAATGAATTTAACTTATCAGTTTGATGCTTGAATTTAAAGGCCTTGAATTCAAGAAGATATTTTCTCAAGTATGACATATAGATAGGGGGAGTTAAGGTTAACTCTATCATCAATTGATTATCATCATCAAAAAGGGGGAGATTATTGAATATCAGATTTTGATAATGAAATCAATTGGTATATTATTTGATCTAATCTATACGTTGAGAAAAGTGTGTAGATTAACTACGATAGTAGTAAGACATAAAGTAGATGATGGGCCGGAGTCAAAGATTCGGACGATGTACTAGGAGCTCGTTTGAAGATCGTCGAGAGTTCATAGGAAGATCGTTGAGAGTTCATCGCTAAAAGTTCATCGAAAGATTATTGAGAGTTCGTCGGGAGTTCGCTAAAAGCACGCCGGAAGACTCACCGAGAAGTTCGCTAGAGGATCGCTGAGAGAAAAATAGACATACCAGACTAATTGCATGTCTTAATCATAGTTAGAACTTTAGTTGAGTTACGTTTGGGAGATGATCCCACTAACTCAATTAGGGGCCAACTGGGCCCTAAACAAGGTGCCGGATTGAATAGCCCATTCAGCATTTGAAATCACAATCGACGGTGGCACCGCTTGGGACTCGGTCTCCCAAGTGTTTTGGGTGGTGGTACCACCCTGACTAGACGGTGGTACCATCAGCAGTTAATGCTGCCAGCAGTGGTACTGCCCTTGTCAAGCGGTGGTACTACTAGAGCTTAGTCTCTAAGCTCTGTCAAGAGGTCGTACTGCCTAGACTTGGCGGTGGTACCACCCAATGTCAGGTGTCAAGCAGTGGTACTGCCCAATAATGACGGTAGTACCGTCAGTACCCCGAAATCCGGGGAAGTGCCACTTTTTGGCTCCAAATCAGAAGCCATTATGGCCTATAAATACCCCACCATTTTTTGCATGAAAGGGCACAAAAGTATTGGCATAATCTTGAATCTTTAGAGTGTTAAAGTATTGTAAAAGTGCTAGAGTCCTTCTCTTTCCTTTCTAAGTGTTGAGATCATTCAAGAGAGGTGTGAGACTTGTAAGGGTTATCGCCTAAACCCGTGAAAAGGAGAAAGCACTGTAAAGAGATGGTTGGTCTTCGCCTATTGAAGGAAGACCATTAGTGGATGCCGGTGACCTCGAAAGAAGAGAAATCAGAAGTGGATGTAGGTCATTACGACCAAACCACTCTAAATTCTTGTTTGCTTTTATATTTATGCAATTTACATTACTACAAACTTCCTTAACCTTCTCTTTGCAATCTTACAAAAGCTTTCAATTTTAATATCTTTCTGAAATGGATTTAATCGATATAAATATTTTTTGAAATCAATAATTTTTTTTTTCACTGCACTAATTCACCCCCCACACCCCCCCTTTAGTGCGGCTCTTGATCCTAACATTATAGTGGTTCGGTCATCGTAACCTACATCCATCCATCGATTCCACTTCCGTTGAGGCCACCGACATCCACTAACAATCTTCCTTTAAAGGGTGAAAATCAACAACCTTTACAACTCAATTCTCTTTTTGACAGATTCAGGAGAGAACTTTTACAACCCCCCTTACTCCTCTCTAAAACTACACTAACACTTAGAGCTTTAAGAGGAGTCCTCACAAGATTATAATAATATTTTTTTATTTTTTTTGCTCTCAATTCTTGTAATGTTAATCAGGGATGAGAGGGTATTTATAGGCCTCAAGTGGATTCAAACTTAGAGCCTAAAAGAGTCTCATCCTCGGTTTTCGGGGTCCTAGCTGTCATAGACAAACTTCTAAACATGATGTTTGATATAATGCTTATGTATGTCCTTGTCTTTTGGCATGTTCATGCCTTGTACAACATGTAGAGGGGTGACCGAAGGCTTAATAGTCCTATTTTAGTTAGGTTGGTGGCCTCTTTAGGCTTGTAAATAAAGGTGGTTGTGTCATGTGGACACGTGTGAGAGATTTTCGGTCTATAATGGACCATTTTACCCTTTGTTGTGTAACTGTTCAGAGCTTGTAAAGTTTGTTTGTAATTTGCATTATCTATGAAGTGTTTTTTGGAGATGTTTGCTTATGGATCCCGATTGAGGCGTTCTCTCTTTTGTTGGTCCTAAGGGACAATGGGAGGCTTCGGGGAGGCTGACCTTTGCGGACGGAGATGCAAGGGTGCCGCACGACTTAGGAAAAACCAGCTATGTCCGTGACAGATGGTATCAGAGCAGGACAAACACTCATAGAAACACTTAGCATGCAAACGTGGGGGACCTAGCGGGGCTACGTTGAGGGCAGTCAGCAAACGCGCGACCGTTTGTGTAACATCCCTCATTTCCGAATGTTCGTATAAATTTCTGGTGATAATGTAAGCATCTATTTTAAATTGACAAAAGAAATAGAGTATGAATCAGAGGTAACTTATTTTTAAGATTTGGGAGATCTGTTAAAAAAAAAAAAAAAGAATCTGAGGACCTATATGTAAACCCTAAGGACCTAATCGTGAATATGATAAAAACAAGGACTAAACTGCAAAATGCACAAAATGACAAATCCCACTGCTTAAGCCTCTCTGCCTTCGTTCTTAAGGAAGCAGAGAAGGCAGCTGCGTGGATGATCAGGGAAAGAAAGAAATAAGTAGAAGGAGAAGAAGAAGAAGAAGAAGAAGAAGAAAAGAAATTTGGGGCTTTAAGGGTTCTTGCCCAAATCCTTTCACTTAGGGTCAAAATACTCAAAGGCAAGTATTCTAACCCCATCCTATAGAATTTTTAGTCTCTGTTTTATGTTGATTCAAAATAAACTGAAGGATTTCTATTTAGAAACCGATATGTTCTCTCCTTGGGCAAAGAAAAATCGATTCTGAAATTTTTCGGTAAACTGACCCCTATATACGATTCCAGCTATAATTTTTAGTACGAAAAGCAGATTTGAACAGGATCTAGTTTGTTTGAAACTAGACTCTTATATCTTTCTTTTGACACAAATTTTAAAGATTTTGAATACCGAATACTTACCCAAACGTCTGTTGCAAATGAGTCTATGAACGCTACAAATCAGGGATTAAGATTTATGACCTTTTGATACTGAAATGCCTATAACTCCCTAATGAAAATTCTGATTTGTACCAAACCGATTTTATTTGAAAATAGACTTGAAAATATTTCTTTTGACATATAGTTTGAGAATTTTAGAATCCAAATGCCTACCCTAGTATCTGTTGAATTCGACCCTATGTATTCTGAAAAACAGTGATTGTGTTTTGACCTTGGGTTACCAAACCAAAGGTAATTCCTTGTTGGAAACTCTGATTCGTACGAAACTTATTTCAACAGAAAATAGGTTGATATATCTTTCAATGACAGATTTATTAAGGGTATTGGAGCATAATTGATAATCTGAAGTATTTGTTCTATGTGCCATTGAAATTCTGTCAGAAATCGAGCTTTGGTCAATTTCGCGTATTCTGTTTCATTCCTTTGGATATTGAATTCTTCTAACCTTCTTATTTGAATTGAGCTAAATATGATTGCTTGGATTCCCTATATACTCTTGCTTCCATTTCATTCCTAATATGAATGCATTTGTGAGAGATTTGTTCCTTGCACTATATTATCTTTAAAAGGCACATGTACGTTTTGTTGTTTCGCGTGTGCTTCCGATATATGCTACTTATTGTTAAAACTGCCCTCTTGTACTTTGGTGTGTAGGAATGTCTGGACCTTTGCCAGAAATGAAAAATGGTATGTGCTTATTGCCCGCTCTGTGGGATATTCTGGACCTTTGCCAGAAATGGTAAAGGGTATGTGCTTAGAGCCTGCGATGCTCTGCCGGGCTCCTCTGACTTCACCTAAACGTGGGTGGATGGAGCTCCCAAACGTGGGAGACTTTTGTCAGGTGATCATTCAGAATTGGATGAATTACATTCTGACTGAGATCCCACTACACCTTCTATATGTTTGATATGACATCCAGAGTTTTGGTGAGTTGTTTCTGTTCATGCTCTGGATAAGAATGATATGATTGCAACGTCAAGGACGACGTTTGAGCTTCTGTACGGTATTTGTTTTTGATATGCTCTGAAATGCTTCATTCACTGATGATTTTTGCTTCGAAATGTTCCATATGCCGTTGATATGCTTCAGAACATTTTATATGCCATTGATAAGCTCCGATATGTTTCCTTTGTTACTAATATGCTCCAATTACTCTATTCCCCATCTGTTAGGAACCAAATATGTAAGATTGAAAGGACAATTGTGTTTCTGCTCCTAATGATATTATGTCTACGAAATCATATATTCTGTCTTGTATTTTGAAACGGTATCTCTTTGGAAATTGTACTATTTTGATATGGATATGTTAGTCACTTGCTGAGCTCTTTATGCTCACCCCGTTTGTTGATAAATTTTTCAGGATAGCATACCGTTTGCTTAAATGTTAAGATTGGGCTGAGGCAGTGGAAAGTTAGAAGATTTTGGGCTGATCTTTATTAGCATATATGTATGTGTTGCATAAGCCACTTTATATCTATTGTAATGTTGACGATGAATCTAAACCTGTGGATTTTGTGTAAGTTAAAGGATCCCTAATGTATAGGATTTTTGGAATGTTAAGTTAAATTCATGTATTGATATGAACTTATGGTAATCGTTGGTTTGGTGACTGCACAGACTTCCCCACTTGTGAATTTATGTTATGGTTATTATTTTGATGAGTTGAGTTCAGATTATATGAATTATCGAGTGATGTGTGGTATGTTTATGAACTGCACAGGGTTATGAATTTGTAGACTATAGAGGTGAAATTTTGATCTGAATGTTTTCTTAGTGACCTCAAATGTATGTTTGGATCCTTGGTTAGATGTGATAAAAACTTTAAATATTGTCGATATTTTGAGGGGCGTGACAGAGGTGGTATCAGAGCATGATTTGAGAATCACTAAGGATATTACTTTTTTGAGGTTTATTGACCATCATTTAGAGATTGATCAAAGAAAATGTTCTTTTGTTGTTTTAGGAAGCAAGGATGACGAGATCATCTGGTTCTCCTGTTGCATCTACTGCTGATCAATTGAATGGTATCATGCGGACTTTGGAGACTATGGCACAAGTGATGCAACAACAACAACAACCTGTCCTATAAGGAAGAAATGATGGAACAAGAACATCAAACCAGACGGGGTTGGGAATTGAATAGTTTAAGAAGCTTAGTCCTCCCAGTTTTAGTGGTGAGTCTGATCCAATGGTGGCAGAACGATGGATGATGTAGATAGAGAAAATATTTGATGCCTTAAATTACCCTGATGATCAAAAAGTTTTTCTTGCCACCTTTATGCTGGAAGGAGAAGTTGAACATTGGTGGAGAATGATTAAGAGGATGTCTGAAATCAAACATGAGCCAATGACATGGAAGTTATTCCAAGAAAAGTTTAACGATAAATATTTTTCTGATTGTATGAGAGAGCAAAAAGAATTGGAGTTCTTGAATCTTATCCAGGGAAGTATGACGGTTATAAAGTATGAATCTAAATTCACTGAGCTCTCCAGGTTTGCCACACATATGACTGATGATGAATCTAGGAAGCCAAGAAGATTTGAAAGGGGATTACGGCCAGCAATAAGAAGCCGAATGTCAGCTTTAAAACTACAAACATATGCAGATACGGTAGAAAGAGCTTTGAAAATTGAACGAGACATGGAGGAAATTCAAGAAATCATTGGCAAAAACAAAAAGGACAAATTTACTAGCAAAAGCAGGAGAGAAAATGAATATGAAGCTAGTAACAAGAGGTTTAAGACATCTGGATTTGAGAAATGGAAACCATTGCAGAGAACTCAGTCATGTGCAAAATGTGGATTAAATCATGAAACAAGTCACTGTTTTCGGATGACTGGAGCCTGTTTTGCTTGTGGAAGGTTAGATCATCAATTAAGAGATTGCCCATTGAAAAGGAAGAAAGAGCCACTATCTCCTAGACCCTCAGCCCATGCTAGAGTGTACGCTATCACTGAACAAGATTCTAAAGCTTCTAAATCGGTGGTGGAAGGTATTCTTCATGTTTCTAAAAGAAATGCAAAAGTTTTGTTTGATCCCGGCTCCAACTAATCTTTTGTTTCACAATACTTTGCTTGTCACTTGGATATTCTACCTAGACCCCTGGATTATATGTTATATGTAACAACTGCTGTTGGAGATTCATTTGCAACAAACTTGGTTTACCCATCTTGTTTGATCTCTATTGGAGAACACGAACTCTGTGCTGATTTGATTCTCCTAGAGATCCAGGGTTTTGATATTATACTTGGCATGGATTGGTTATCTTCTCATCACGCTAGTATTGATTGTTACAAGAAAATAATTACTTTCTGCATACCAGATCAACCTATATGATTCTTTGAGGGCATTAGGCATGATTTGCCTCCTTGCTTGATATCAGCACTTCAAGCTTATCGTCTTATGCAGAAAGGTTGTTTTTGTTATATGGTGTGTGTAAAGGAGCATTCAAATCAGGAAACCCACCTAGATGAAATTGTAGTGGTCAAAGAATTCCCTGATGTATTCCTAGATGACTTGCCTGGTTTACCTCTAGATAGAGAGGGTGAATTTGCTATTGATCTGGTCTCCAGTACAACCCCAATATCTAAGCCTCCCTACAGAATGACACCACTCGAGCTAGAGGAATTAAAGAAGCAAATACAAGAATTATTAGATAAGGGTTTCATACGACCCAGTGTATCCCCATGGGGTGCTCCGGTACTATTAGTGAAGAAGAAGGATGGAACATTGAGGCTTTGTATTGATTATAGACAGTTGAATCAGGTGACCATCAAAAACAAGTATCCCATACCTAGAATTGATGATTTGTTTGATCAACTGCAGGGTGCACAAGTATTCTCTAAGATTGACCTGAGGTCAGGTTACTATCAGTTGAAGATCAAGGAGGAGGATATTTCAAAAACAGCTTTCAGAACTCGATATGGTCATTATGAATTCTTGGTGATGCCTTTTGGTTTGACAAATGCCCCTACAGCTTTTATGGAACTAATGAATAGGATATTTCAACCGCTCTTGGATATTTGTGTAATTATATTTATTGATGACATATTGGTGTATTCAAGGAGTAATCAAGAGCATGAGGAACACTTGAGAAATGTATTGTCCATACTAAGAGAAAAGAAGTTGTATGCAAAGTTCAGCAAATGTGAATTTTGGTTGAATGAAGTTGCTTTCTTAGGCTATGTGATTTTAGGGAAGGGTATATATGTTGATCTAAGAAAAATAGAAGTTGTTGTTGAATGGGAAGTACCAACAAATGTAACGGAGGTTAGAAGCTTCTTGGGCATGGCAGGTTATTACAGGAGATTTGTGGAGGGATTTTCTCGAATTGCTCAACCTCTCACCAAACTCACTAAGAAGAATATGAAATTTGTGTGGGGTGATGATTGTGAGCAAAGTTTTCAAGAGTTAAAAAGAAGATTGACTAGTGCCCCTATTCTCACTATTCCAAGTGGTAGTGAGGGATTTGTAGTTTATACTAATGCTTCAAGAAAGGGCCTAGGATGTGTTTTGATGCAGGAAGGGAGAGTAATTGCTTATGCTTCTAGGCAAATTAAATGTTATGAATTGAATTATCCAACTCATGATTTGGAATTAGCAGCAATTATTTTTGCTCTAAAGATTTGGAGACATTATTTGTATGGTCGACAGTTCGAAATCTTCACTTATCACAAGAGTTTAAAATATATTTTCACTCAGAAAGAGTTAAACATGAGGTAGCGAAGATGGATAGAACTTCTGAAGGATTATGATTGTGCCATCCGTTATCACCCGGGCAAAGCCAATGTTGTAGCTGATGCACTTAGTAGGACATCTACAAGTTTTATGGCTAGTCTGGTCGTGAAGCAATGGAAGTTATTAGAAGAAAATTTTGATTTGAAAGCTTTGAGGAAAGAGCAAGACTCGATGATATTGATGGCCTCCATTCAAGTGCAATCTGATCTTATTCAACAAATTAAGGAAGGACAATTACGAGATCCACATTTAATCTACTTAAGGAGTGAAGTAGAAAAGGAATTGAAGCCATAATTTCAAGTTTCAAAGGATGGCCTATTGAGATTTGGGGAGAGAGTATGTGTACCAAATGAACCAGATATCAAGAATCAAATCCTAAATGAAAGTCATACTTCAAAATACACCCTACACCCTGGGAGCACTAAGATATATAGAGATCTTCAAAGTCATTATTGGTGGGAAGGCATGAAGAAGGAAATTGCAATGTATGTTTCAAAATATTTGACTTGTCAGCAAATCAAAGTAGAACACCAAAGACTTGGAGGGTTGTTGCAACCTTTAGTTATTCCTGAATGGAAATGGGAATGTATTACTATGGATTTTGTTTCGGGACTACCCAGAACCTTGAGGAAGCATGATGCTATTTGGGTTATCATTGATAGGTTAACATAATCTGCGCATTTCCTACCGATTAATATGACTTATTCGCTTGATAGACTTGTAGATTTATATGTTAATGAAATAGTAAGACTTCATGGTATTCCAAAGGAGATTATCTCTGATAGAGACTCCAGATTTCTCTCTAGACTCTAGAGAAGATTGTAGGAGACGATGGGCACTAAAGTTAAGTTTAGTACTGCATATCATCCTCAGACTGATGGTCAATCAGAAAGAACAATTCAAACACTTGAGGATCTGCTTAGAGCCTATGTTATGGATTGGAAAGGTGAATGGGATAAGGATATTTCACTTGTTGAGTTCACTTATAATAATAGTTATCATTCAAGTATTCAGATGGCTCCTTATGAAGCTTTATATGGGCGAAAGTGCATAACACCTATATGTTGGGAGGAAGTTGGTGACAGAAAGTTGTTAGCACCGGACAAGGTGCAAGAAACTACCGAGAAAATTCAAGTAATAAGGAAAAGGTTAAAAACTGCTCAGAGTCGTCAAAAGAGTTATGCCGACAATAGAAGACGAGATATTGAGTTTGAAATCGAAGATTTTGTATTTTTAAAAGTCTCCCCTTCTAAAGGCATTATAAGGTTTGGGAAGAAAAGAAAATTAAGCCTAAGATTTATTAAACCTTTTGAGGTTCTTGAGAGGGTTGGTTCTGTCGCTTACAGGATTGCCTTGCCACCAGCATTGTGCCATGTCCATGATATATTTCATGTCTCGATGATTAGGAAGTATATATATGACCCTTCTCACATCATTAAGTATGAGCTAGTAGAGATCGATAAAGATTTATCTTATGTGGAAGAGCCTATTCAGATTGTTGATAAGAAAGAAAAAGTCCTAAGGAATCGGGTCATCCCACTGGTTCAAGTAATTTGGAGACATCTTTCTGGAGAGGAGACAACTTGGGAGCTAGAGGAGGAAATGAAAAAGGTGTACCCTCGTCTTTTCATCGATAGAGGTACGATAAATTTAGAGTACTAAAATTTTCTTTTAAGGGGGGGAGAGTGTAACATCCTTCATTTCCGAATGTTCGTATAAATTTCTAGTGATAATGTAAGCATCTATTTTAAATTGACAAAAGAAATAGAGTATGAATCAGAGGTAACTTATTTTTAAGATTTGGGAGATCTGTTCAAAAAAAAAAAAAAAGAATCTAAGGACCTATATGTAAACCCTAAGGACCTAATCATGAATATGATAAAAACAAGGACTAAACTGCAAAACGCACAAAATGACAAATCCCACCGCTTAAGCTTCTCTGCCTTCGTTCTTAAGGAAGCAGAGAAGGCAGCTGCATGGATGATCAGGGAAAGAAAGAAAGAAGAAGAAGAAGAAGGAGAACAAGAAGAAGAAGAAGAAAAAAAATTTGGGGCTTTAAGGGTTCTTGCCCAAATCCTTTCACTTAGGGTCAAAATTCTCAAAGGCAAGTGTTCTAACCCCATCATGCAGAATTTTTAGTCTCTGTTTTATGTTGATTCAAAATAAACTGAAGGATTTCTATTTAGAAACCGATATGTTCTCTCCTTGGGCAAAGAACCATCGATTCTGAAATTTTTTGGTAAACTGACCCCTATATACGATTCCAGCTATAATTTTTAGCACGAAATGCAGATTTGAACAGGACCTAGTTTGTTTGAAATTAGACTATTATATCTTTCTTTTGACATAAATTTTGAAGATTTTGAATCCTGAATACTTACCCAAACGTCTGTTGCAAATGAGTCTATGAACGCTGCAAATCAGGGATTAAGATTTATGACCTTTTGATACTGAAATGCCTATAACTCCCTGTTGGAAATTCTGATTTGTACCAAACTGATTTTATTGGAAACTAGACTTGAAAATATTTCTTTTGACATATAGTTTGAGAATTTTAGAATCCAAATGCCTACCCTAGTATCTGTTGAATCCGACCCTATGTATTCTGCAAAACAGTGATTGTGTTTTGAACTTGGGTTACCAAATCAAAGGTAATTCCTTGTTGGAAACTCTGATTCGTACGAAACTTGTTTCAACAGAAAATAGGTTGATATATCTTTCAATGACAGCTTTATTAAGGGTATTGGAGCATAATTGATAATCTGAAGTATTTGTTCTATGTGCCATTGAAATTCTGTCAGAAATCGAGCTTTGGTCAATTTCGCGTATTCTGTTTCATTCCTTTGGATATTGAATTCTTCTAACCTACTTATTTGAATTGAGCTAAATATGATTGCTTGGATTCCCTATATACTCTTGCTTCCATTTCATTCCTAATATGAATACATTTGTGAGAGATTTGTTCCTTGCATCATATTGTCTTGAAAAGGCACATGTACGTTTTGTTGTTCCGCGTGTGCTTCCGATATATGCTACTTATTGTTAAAACTGCCCTCTTATACTCTGGTGTGTGGGATTGTCTGGACCTTTGCCAGAAATGGTAAAGGGTATGTGCTTATTGCCCGCTCTGTGGGATATTCTAGACCTTTGCCAGAAATGGTAAAGGGTATGTGCTTAGAGCCTGCGATGCACTGCCGGCCCCCTCTGACTTCACCTAGACGTGGGTGGATGGAGCTCCCAGACATGGGAGACTTTTGTCAGGTGGTCATTCAGAAATGGATGAATCACATTCTGAATGAGATCCCACTACACCTTCTATATGTTTGATATGACATCCCGAGTTTTGGTGAGTTGTTTCTGTTCATGCTCTGGATAAGAATGATATGATTGCAACGTCAAGGACGACGTTTGAGCTTCTGTACGGTATTTATTTTTGATATGCTCTGAAATGCTTCATTCACTGATGATTTTTGCTTCGAAATGTTCCATATGCCGTTGATATGCTTTAGAACATTTTATATGCCATTGATAAGCTCCGATATGTTTCCTTTGTTACTGATATGCTCCAATTACTCTATGCCCCATCTGTTAGGAACCAAATATGTAAGATTGAAAGGACAATTGTGTTTCTGCTCCTAATGATATTATGTCTACGAAATCGTATATTCTGCCTTGCATTTTGAAATTGTATCTCTTTGGAAATTGTACTATTTTTATATGGATATGTTAGTCACTTGCTGAGCTCTTTATGCTCACCCCGTTTGTTGATAAATTTTTCAGGATAGCATACCATTTGCTTAAATGTTAAGATTGGGCTGAGGCAGTGGAAAGTTAGAAGATTTTGGGCTGATCTTTAGTAGCCTATATGTATGTGTTTCATAAGCCACTTTGTATCTATTGTAATGTTGACGATGAATCTAAACCTGTGGATTTTGTGTAAGTTAAAGGATCCCTAATGTATAGGATTTTTGGAATGTTAAGTTAAATTCATGTAATGATATGAACTTATGGTAATCGTTGGTTTGGTGACTGCACAGACTTCCCCACTTATGAATTTATGTTGTGGTTATTATTTTGATGAGTTGAGTTCAGATTATATGAATTATCGAGTGATGTGTGGTATGTTTATGAACTGCACAGGGTTATGAATTTGTAGACTATAGAGGTGAAATTTTGATCTGAATGTTTTCTTAGTGACCTCAAATGTATGTTTGGATCCTGGGTTAGATGTGATAAAAACTTTAAATATTATCGATATTTTGAGGGGCGTGACAGTTTGGGGGAAAACGGGCATGGAGGTGTAGGGAAAAGGAGTCACTCGGAGGAGTGGGCATCTGACATTGGCGTTCAGAGGAATGGCCAACCCTTCGCGCAAGAGGCACCATGAGAACAGGCAAGCTTGGAAGAACGCGGATCGTACAAAGGTTGGGATGGCTGAGTTTGAGCTACGGCTCAACGTTGACAACCATACTTGATGGTGCTCAAGACAAGCGAGGCGCTTGGTAAAGGATGAGACCATGTAAGGTGGAATGCATTGCTCAGCGATCGAAAGAGTTATGCAAAGCTCACAGAGGTGAGGGGAATTGCTAACTCAAAGAATTCGGTACTCATGCATGGGCTTTTATGCGGACGATGGAATGATCGCGGCCATCCCAAGGCGACCAAAACTCGGCGCCATGGAGCATTGAAACTTTCTCTTCGGCATGTGAAGGATACGTCCGTAGGAGGCTGAAGTGTGCAACGAGTTTAGCATGTTGCTAGGCCTTGAGTGGTGCAGCGGGGGCTGTATTGACGTGGAGTCGTAATCTAGCAAGTGCATTTGCAGGAGGCAGAATAATGCATAGCTTGTTCAGCAGATCAGAGTAGTCCAAGGGGATGGTGGTCTCCGAAACGAAGAGAGATATTTCTCCAATGGGACAATTATCCAGGAGGGATAAGTCCCGGCTCTCTAGAGGGAGAATCATGTGGGACGGACCTCACATGTTGAGGAGGAGTACCTCAACAAACAACGACTCCACGAAGCACAATGGACTGAGCAAGCAGCGATGTGTCGTAACATGATCTCGCTTGAGAGAATGCATTGGTGGATGCATTACGAGATCAAGTGGGGGAGCGACCCAAAGCAACCCAAATGAAGGCACACTTGGAGTCGATGTGGAGATCGGACTCAAGGGAGGCCTAACCCGTGGAATGGTGGGCACGAGGGCCACCATTGACTCAATGCAAAAATGAGCGGAGCAACATGGGTGTAACTTGGCGAAGTACCCAAGCCGCATGAAGGGAGCCAGCATAGAAGTTGGAACATGGAGCGAAGGCACAATGCTTTCCTTAGACAGAGGTCAAGGACATGAACTCTTGCAGAGGCAATAGTAAAATCATGTTGTTCCATGGGTCCTTCATTCTAACGGCGTGGACTCATCTTGCATGGCGCCAAAGATGAAAGGAGCTTCTGGGCACATGCACCTTATCTCGGAGAAGCATTTGATGGAGAAACTAAGGCGACTCAATTTGCAGAGGCGAAATTGGGTTCAGAAGGCCTTAGCATGGGGCAAGAGGACTCAGAGGTGGGTACTCTTGAAGAATATGCCATAGTGTTACCATTCAAGTTGTCATGAAGGAAGCGGTGCGCAGCGGAGATTATGCTGGTAGGGGCAGAGGCCCAGGATCCAGGCAATGGTGCACAAATTATAGTGAAGTCGGTGGACTTCGGGAGCTACTAGGCGATGGACTATCCTAGAGCGGTGCTTCATCTAGGTGTGACCCAAGAGTGGGTGGATGAAGGTCGATTGCCAAAGGAGCGAACAAAATCGAAGGTGGAAGAGACCCTGCGTTGTATTGGCAGAGGCCACACATGGAGGGTTCACAATTCGAGTTTATTCCACAAGGATCAGAATGCAATAGAGATGTCACCAAGAGGCGACATGGTGCAGCGGATCGTGGTGGAATAGTTCGTGGCAATGCGATATCACACGACATAGTCCTGTGAGGGACTAGATCATATGGAGGTATGATTGGGAGCTACTGGAAGCTCCACTTCGGTGAACAACACGACGACAAGAAGGGCTATGGATTCAAGGAGTGAAGGCCATGGCACCGCAGAGGCGAGTCTTCCGTGCGTGCATCGAATTTTGCATCGGATGAGTCATCAGTATATGGGGGCTGTGTTCCACCAAGGAAAAAGTTCGAATGCAAGTACCAGTGAGTCCCATGGGAGGGACTTGATCATGCAGAGGTATGATTGAAGCAGCTGGAGAGTTGGACTGCTCTAGAGCTCATATTCGCTTAAGGGAGCCCGGCAAGTCAGAGGACTAGGTCGAGTAAGCGAACGTTGCTACCAAGGAAGCTAAGGAGAACATAATCGGTGCAAACCCTACAACGTGATGGTAGAGGCCATGTAGGGGAGTTGCAATCTGTCTTTCCATCGACCAAAATCAAGCATCAGTTAGAATAGAGGAAGCGACGACGAGTCCAGAGGGACTTAGCTACCCAAAATGAAGCATCAGTTAGAATGGAGGTGGACTCAGAGGAGTGTCACAGACGCATATCTACTGAGTGTGAAGAAAAAGGATGTAGATGCGAGGCGATGGATAGTAGTGCCATGGGCATGGCAACGCCATGGTACCGCAGAGGCGGGACTTCCATGAAAGTCATTGATCCCTTGCTCTCATAGAGGGAGAGCGCTTGGCCATGAAAGGGGCCGAGGAGGTGGAGCATGCAGAGGCAATCTCCAAGTACTGAGACAAGGCTGAAGGGCAGAGGCCGAGGAACTTCGTAAGACCAGTGTCAATGAACGTCTCATCAAGATAGCCGAAAGTGAAGGACTTCGAGTCATGCAAGAGTGCATAACCAAGGAATGAAGCAAGCAGTACCGCCTTCGAGTCATGCAAGAGTGCATAACCAAGGAATGAAGCAAGCAGTATGCGGTACTGTACCTTTGCTACTCAGTGGAGTAGGCGGTAGGGTTGATGGAGAAGACGGTACAATCCCAAAGACGACCAAACCTATGAGAGAATTACTCCAAGTTGGGGTGAAAACTTCCTGCAAGGAGTGCAAATACTTCAAGTGTTTCAGAAGTGTGAGCAAAGAGAAGGCGAAGGCTAGTAACCAGCTCGATGCATGGAGTACAACTTAGAGGAGACGGGTGAAGTCAAGTAACCTTTGCCTTCTCAACCCTTAAGAGAATGGGCGAAACCGAGTACCCCAATTTTCTTATCTATCCAACAAAGGAGCTCTTGTCACGACCCAAGTCTGATGAGTTAATTGGCATGACCCGAGTCTGATGACTTAATTGGCCAATAACTCCATTTTGGTCCTTCAATCACGGACTAAAATGCTTAAGCGGGAGTTAACGTAGTACACTCATTAGACCCTTATGAGCTAATCATACACATTCCCCACTTCTGATGTGGGACTAATGGGATATTACATTATCCCCAACTCAATTAGCTTGACGACCTCGTCAAGGCCCGACATAACCCAGATCGAACCCTAGCATAGTGCATGTGCGGATTAACTCAATGGTAGCTCCACGCCGTGATGAGTACTCTGACTCCATCCACGAGTAGCCCTTTCCTACTCGAGCCCTCTCACCCTGCCCTAATGCTAGGTCGGCTCCGATACCAAATGTCACGACCCGAGTCTGATGAGCCAACTGGCCAATAACTCCATTTTGGTCCTTCAACCACGGACCAAAATGCTTAAGCAGGAGTTAACGTAGTACACTCATCAGGCCCTAATGAGCTAATCATACACATTCCCCACTTCCGATGTGGGACTAATGGGATATTACAGCTATGCACAAGTTCAAAGACCCTTTGAAGATAATGAAAGACAATAGTTGTCAAATCCTCACCAATAGTGATCAGTGCTACTGAGAGTAGATTGTCCGCTTCATTTCCCAACGAAATGTCATTCGAAAGCGGAAGTGATGCGAACCTACTTGGATGTGACAACTAAGTGAAAGAAGAGTCAATGAGCAAATTTTGTGGAGGAAGGACCCAAAACTTCAGAAGTTTGCGAGACGATGCTCGTTAAAGCTCCAATAAGCATCCACCCAGTTCAAGCAGCATGAGGAATTTGAGAGACTAGCGTAGTAAGGATGGTCTTTTCCTTCATTCGGGGGATCAACAGGAATCAACAATGATCAACACAACTCAGCCAACCCCACACCAGAGTCAGAGTCATTGGTGAGTTGAAGCAGCATGGCGAATCAAAGGTTTGACTACTCAAAAATAGCAGTGGAGAGCAGCTAGGAGCCAAGAGGCGCATTGTAGCTGGAGAAGAAGATTGAAGACTCAACAAAGGCGAGGAGTTGCAATGTTGACAAAGGCTTCAACGAGGACGTCGAAGGAATAAGTGGGGGAGAATGTCACGGACAAACTTCTAAACAAGATGTTTGATGTAATGCTTATGTATGTCCGTGTCTTTAGGCATGTTCATGCCTTGTACAGCATGTAGAGGGGCGGCCAAAGGCTTAATAGTCCCACTTTAGTTAGGTTGGTGGTCTCTTTAGGCTTGTAAATAAAGGTTGTGTCATGTGGACACGTGTGAGAGATTTTTGGTCTATAATGGATCATTTTACCCTTTGTTGTGCAACTGTTCAGAGCTTGTAAAGTTTGTTTGTAATTTGCATTGTCTATGAAGTGTTTTTCGGAGATGTTTGCTTATGATGATCTTCTTGGTGAGTTTTGACGAACTTCTTTGGCAAACTCCTAGACTTCTCGGTCAATTCCAGTAAAACTTTCGTTGAACGTCCGGACTTCCGATGAACTTTCAAACTCTCAACAAAATCTCATTCTTGACTCTGGGACTTCATTTTGCTTTATGCCTTGCTATCATAGTTAATCCTGCACACTTAAAACCTACTTCAATCTAGAAAATTATTACTAAGCTAATCAAATATTGTCCGTTATGTCATTGGTTCATCGACGCTTCATCCGATTCTTCGGCGCATCGTCCTCTCTTACGGCCTATTGCCCAATCGGCCAATTGACCTCCACAACTCCGATTTCCTTGTTGGAATATCCGCTCTTCTTGGTCTTATTCTTGAACCCATAGCCTGAAGTCTTCGGTCAATACGTTGACCGATCCTTCGACTCGACGTCTTATCTTCTGACAAGTTTTTCTCTGGCCCAACATGATTCTTCCTGCTTTTAATTGTCTGTCCCTGATCAAAGCTTCCTACATCACTCAAAACTCATATCAAATCATAAACACTATCAATTGGTTTCATCATCAAAATCTGAGATTCAACACCTTCCTCAGGCGTAGGCATCACTATATCAAGGACATGCTATTTTCTTCACCGCGAGAACAATTCTCAAGCTGCAGAGCTAATCCGTATAATTTGGACTAGTGAAATGGTTGACATCAAGTATGCCACGTAAGAGATTTAAAAGCGACATTTTCTGAATATAAAATGTAGGAGAAATAAATAAAATGTAGATTTCATAGAAAAATAAATAAATAGGATATGGACTTCTTTCTTAATCTACTCCCACTATTTTTCTAGCGAGTCACGCGATGCCCTCATCATGTGAAACAAATATCTCCAACAGACTTTAGTGGGGATCGGGATCCAATCAGCATCTTAGTGTAACATCGAGGGACTCGACCAATCACATTAAGCCCAAAAGGTAGGAAACTCTTGTCGATCATAACTTCTTATGATTCTTGTCCTATTCGACCTCCGAACCACAATGGTCTTGAGGGACTCGACTAACCATGATGTTCGGTTAAGTCAAGACCATCATTATAAGATGAGTCTGGTTCGATGATATATTCTCGAGAGACTCAACCAAGCATACCATGTCCTCAAGTCACTAGTGACATCTCTATGTTATAGGCAAGATAGTGAATCGCGATATAGGTGAGCCTCGAGGGACTCAACCAACTCAACCTACATCGAGAATCTGTCCCTACCTATAACAATGGAAGGCCACGTGGGTCAATCTAATTGTCTCACGTTTACTGACTTAATATTATCGATAAAGGGGATTTTGATTTGGTCTCCTAATATAATATGCCACACATATAAATATTTAATATATATCTACATTGCATGCAAATATATATACATATCTAGTAGGTATACAAGTAATCACACATCACATGAGTAATCATACCAAATGATCATAGACCATAGCTTAATGTGATTAGGCCCAAGCTAGTGGTCCTAATCACTCACATTAAGATCTATGTATTCAGTTATGCATCTCGATGTTGTTAGGATCAAGAATGACACTAAGAGAGAGGGGTGAATTAGTACAGTGAATAAAAATGATAAATTTCAATGATTTCAGAAAACTTTATTCGATGAAATTCTAAGTTCGATGAAAACCGTTAGTTTTGTTAGGATCGGAGCGGCACTAAGAGGGGGGGGTGAATTAGTGCAATGGATTAAAACGTTGATTTCGACAAATCTTTCGTACGATAAGAACGGAACTTGAAAAGCGTAACTTGAAAGTGTATTCTTAAAGTTGCGCAGCAAAGGTAATAAGGAACTAAAGCATGTAAGAAGGTTTGTAGTAATGTAAATAGCAATAATGAAATGCAAACCAGAGATCACGCCGATTTTAGAGTGGTTCGGTCAAATGACCTACATCCACTTGCGAGGCCCCTCTTCGATGAGGCTCCCACCTTCCACTAGCAAATCTCTTGAAATGGAAGGGCAAATACCCCTCTTACAACCTTTTACAAGCAGTTCAACCTCTTACAAATTTTCAGTAAGAAAGAAGGAGGAAAACTCTCTAGCAAATTGAAAACAAGAAAGGCAAAGACTCTTCTAAGACTTTTCTCTCAATCACTTGCTGCTAAAAAAGTTGTATTCTCAGCTGAGACTTGAGGGGTATTTATAGGCCTCAAGAGGATTCAAATTTGGGCTCCAAAAATTTGAATTCTCTTATGTTCCCGATGCTGGCGGTGCCACCGCCCAGCCAAGCGGTGCCACCGCCCAGCACTCGGGTGCTGGGAGGTGCAACCGCCCAGCCCAGGAGGTGTCACCGCCCAGCTCTCGGGTGCTGAGCAATACCACTGCCCAGCTCTCGGGTGCTGGGCGGTGCTACCGCCGAGCCAGGCGGTGCCACCGCCTGGCTCTCCGATTTCACTGGTTTGGCTTAATTTTAGCTCAAACCATATCTGACTTTGGGCCCAGTTGGCCCCTAACCAGGATATAGGATTATCTCTTAATCCTAATCCTAACTACAAGTGAACTACATAACAAAAAAATACATCCTAAGCAAGCTTTCAACCGCGAACGTCGAGTCTTGTTTCAGCAAGCTTTCCAACGAACTTCTTCTGACGGACTCCCAGCAAGCTCCCGAACTTGTGATGACTTTAACGAGTAGCCGAGCCTTCTCGGTGATCTCCGTGAACCTCTGACGATCTCTTTGGCGAACTTTCGAAAATTCCGACAGGTTCCCGATTTCTTCTCGATTGGTTCCGGCAACATCTCCGACGATTCTTCGGACTCTTAAACGTCCATCGAACTTGACTCCGATATACTTGCTTTATGTTTTCTGGTTATTGTAGTTAATCCTGCACACTTAGCTCAATAATATTGATTAGATCAATTAACCAATCAATTGATTTTATCATCAAAATCCGAGATTCAACAATCTCCCCCTTTTTGATGATGACAATCAATTGATGACGGAGTTAAACATAATTCCCCCTATCTATATGCCATATTATGAGAGGTTGAAAACACTTGAATTTCATCCATTGAATTCAATCATAAACCGATAAGTTCTAATCGTAGAACTTATCGTTATTCTCATTAAGCAATAGTAAATGCGAAACTTCGATGAAAATCATAAGTCAAATGATATGGGACGATTTTTTACTACGATAGGAGATAAAGATTTTCAATATGAATTTCATGATATAGATGTAAGGCATGCTTTCAATATGATCAATCAATCTTGTGATATTCTCAAGGATTTTGCAAGGCATTTTGCAAGGCATATAAGACATTCATACAAGCTTTTGCAAATCATATAATTCATGCTATCAAAATGGTACAAGTCATCACTTTTCTCCCCCTTTGTCATCAACAAAAAGGGAATGAGACTTGAAGCACATAATTTGTGATTATAACATTGATCATACAAAAATTTTATCATCCAAAATTAAGTATGCTAAAATATTTATGCCGAGTTCATCATAAAGGAAAATTCAACATTCATCCATTTTATCAAATCTCTTCTTTCTATAATAAAAAATTGTAGGTGTACAACAGATTGTGATTAAAAATTTAAGTAGTAACTCCAATAAGTCAAGATCATAATTCGAATACAAACTCATTTAAATTCAAATTGTCAACTTGAAACTCATAATCAAGCCATCAAAATCAATTTCGAGATTCATAAAATATCATCAAATCATTAATCTTGATCAGATGGGAGCGGTGTTTGACTCAAGATAGGATAAGATAATTTAACAAGTCATTTAGAATCGAAAGAGAAGGATCAGATTCACCGAGGAACGGAGAGAGAATGAAAAACTTTACGGAAAATCTATTTAAACATGTTTATTCTTTGGGACAATTTAACATACCTAATTCCCTTCTAATGAATTCAAATTGGTCTTCATTCAAAGCTTTTATAAATATATCTGCTAATTGATGCTTTGTGTCAATGAATTCTAGAACAACATCATTGTTAAGGATATGATCGCGTATGAAATGATGCCTACCGTTGATGTGCTTAGTTCTAGAGTGCTGAATTGGATTTTTAGTAAGACATATGGCACTAGTATTATCACATTTTATGGGAATGTTTTTAAAGTGAATTCCATAGTCTTCTAATGTTTATTTCATCCAAACAACTTGTGCATAGCATGCACTTACAGCAATGTATTCGGCTTCCGTTGTAGATAGTGCAACTGAATTTTGTTTCTTGGAAGTCCAAGAAACAAGTGCATGTCCTAAAAATTGGCATGTTCCAGATGTACTTTTTATATCTATCCTGCATCCGCCAAAATCGGCATCTGTATAAGCTATTAAATCAAAATTTTCAGATTTTGGATACCATAGTCCTAGATTTGGAGTTCCTTTAAGATACCTAAATATTCTTTTAACACTTTTAAGATGAGATAATTTAGGATTTGATTGAAACCTAGTGCAAAGTCCTACACTAAACATAATATCCGGTCTAGTCGCGGTGAGGTAGAGTAGACTACCTATCATTCCCCTATACCAAGCTCTAGGAGCTTGTTTCAAGCCATAGAGGGCCTTAGTCAATTTGAATACATGGTTAGGAAGAAGAGAATTTTCAAATCCGGGAGGTTGTTCGACATATACTTCTTCGGAAATAAAACCATTCAAGAAAGCACTTTTGACATCCATTTGAAATAGTTTAAAATTATTACTACAAGCATAGGCAAGGAGCATCCTTATGGCTTCTAATCGAGCCACGGGAGCGAAGGTTTCTTCGTAATCGATACCTTCTTCTTAGTTGAAACCTTTGGCCACTAATCTAGCCTTGTTTCTAACCACGATACCATTTTCATCTTGCTTGTTTCTAAAGACCCATTTAGTACCAATAACTAAATGGTCACTAGGTCTAGGAACAAGCTTCCATACCTTATTCCTCTTAAATTGATTCAATTCTTCTTGCATTGCAATAACCCAAAAATCATCTTTTATGGCCTCATCAATGCATTTAGGTTCAATTTGAGAAAGGAAGGCGGCATTAGCACAAAAATTATTGAAAGAGGAATGAGTTTGAACCCCTTTTGATGTATCTCCTATAATTAGCTCCTTTGGATGAGCATTTATATACTTCCATTCCTTGGGTAAGGAAATTTCGGAAGAAGGTGCATCCAAGTTGCTATTTTGAGGAGGAGGTTCATTTAAATTCAAATTATCAAAACCAAGATCATCATCAAAATCATTTTTCTTTAAATTAGAAATTTCATTAAAAACTAAATGAATAGACTCTTCTATTACTAACGTTCTTTTGTTAAAAACCCGAAAAGCCTTAGAAACGGAAGAGTAACCAAGAAAGATGCCTTTATCGGATTTAGCATCAAATTTTCCTAAGACATCCCTTTCATTCAAAATAAAGCATTTACAACCGAAAACTTTAAAATAGGAAATATTTGGTTTTTTGTTATTCCACAATTCATAGGAAGTTTTTGATAAGGATGGTCTTATTAGGACTCTATTCATGATGTAGCAAGCCGTATTTACGGCTTCGGCCCAAAAATACTTAGGTAAACTATGTTCATTTAACATAGTTCTTGCCATTTCTTGTAGGTTTCTATTTTTTCTTTCAACTACTCCATTTTGTTGGGGATTCCTCGGAGTGGAGAAGTTGTGATTGTATCCATTAACTTCACAAAAATTTTGAAAGTCACGGTTTTGAAATTCGCCTTTTGATCACTCCGAATTGATGAAATCATGAAACCTTTTTCGTTTTGAGTGAGTTTACAAAATTTAGAGAAGCACTTGAAGCAATCACTTTTGTGGACTAAGAAATAGGTCCAAGTGTACCTAGTATAGTCATCCACAATTACAAACGCATATTTGCTTCCTCCTAGACTTGTTGTGTCAATTGGTCCGAATAAGTCCAAATGGATCAATTGTAGTGGTCTAGTGGTGCTAATTTGATTTTTTAGTTTGAAACTAGTTTTTATTTGTTTACCTAGTTGACATGCATCACATACTTTGTCCTTAGTAAATTTCATATTTGGAATCCCTCGTACTAATTCTCTAGATGAGATCTTAGATATTAGTTTCATGCTTGCATGGCCTAATCTCGTATGCCAAAGCCAAGCATCATCATTTAGAGCGGAGAAGCTCATTTCATTACTTAGTTCATTAAGGTTGATGGTGTAGACATTATTTTGTTTTAATACAATCATAGTCAAGTTATTGTTTGGTTTTTCGATAATACACATATTTGATTCGAATCTAACGATATAACCTTTATCGCATAGTTGACTAATACTCAAGAGATTATGTTTCAATCCATCAACTAGTAAAAACATCATCAATGGAAAAACTAAATTTGTTACCAATAGTTCCCTTGCCAATGATTTTGCCTTTGTTGTTGTCTCCGAAGGTGACGTACCCATCTTCTTTGCTAGTGAGCATAGAGAAATGAGATGGATCTCCAGTCATATGTCTTTAGCATCCACTATCGAGATACCATCTCTTGCTTCTAGCTTGTGGGTTTGTCTACAAAAGAGAATGACTTTTAGGTACCCATTTGATTTTGGGTGCCTTAAAAATTGATCCACTAACTTTGTTATTTATTATTGAATCCTTTATAGTTCCTTTAGGAACCCATATTAATTTTTGTGAACTAATTTTCCTAAATGGACATTTGTAGGCAATATGTCCGGATTTGCAATAGAAGTTGCATTTCATATAAGAGGAAACATGTAATGTAGGTCCTTTTATGAAAGTGGTAGGATTTTGATGTAATCCTTTTACAAATCCAATTCCATTTCTATTTGCGACGTGACCCTTGTGTGCAAGGATCATATCTAATCCTTTGCTACTAACCTTAAACTTGTTTAAGGTTTCTTTAAGAGGCAAATTTTCATTTTTTATTGCTTCTAAATGCTCACACTTAGAGCATGTAGGAGTTTGAAGACTATCAAACTTATCTTGTAGTAAAGCATGCTCTTTCTTTAAGATACTTAACTTCTTGCTAACAGTTCTACATTCATCAAATAATTCATGAAAAGCGATAGAGAGTTCTTCAAACGATAAATCTTCATTAAATAAATCACATACCTCTTCTCCTAAAGCCATTAGCGCGTAATGAGCAACTTGCTCAGTGTTGGACCCCTCTTCTTCTGACACGCTTGAATCATCCCACATTGCCTTGAGCGCCTTCTTCTTTGATGTTCTCTTTTTGGCTTGAGGACAATCGTTCTTGTAGTGTCCCGGTTTTTTGCATTCATAGCAAATCACTTGGTCCTTCTTTTGTTCAAATTTATTTTTTGTATTATTTTTAAATTTGTTCTTTCTTAAATATTTTTTAAATTTTTGAGTCAAAAGTGCAATGTCATTGTCATTGTCCTCATTACTTGATGTTCCTTTCAAGTGATCTTCTTATGATTTGAGTGCCATATCCTTCCTGTTCTTTGGAAGGGGGTTCTCGAGCTCGTCATGAGCTTGACATGTCATTTCTTAGGTCATTAGAGACCCAATGAGTTCTTCAAGAGGGAATGCTTTAAGGCCTTTGGCCTCTTGAATAGCCGTAACTTTTGGATCCTAACTTTTAGGGAGGGATCTTAAGATTTTAGTTACTAGTTCAAAGTTAGTAAAATCTTTACCAAGAGCTTTGAGTCCATTGATGACATCCGTAAACCGGGTGTACATATCTCCGATGGACTCACTTGGTTTCATTCGGAAAAGTTCGTAAGAGTGCACAAGGATGTTAATTTTGGACTCTTTCACTCGGCTTGTGCCTTCACGAGTGAACTCAAGAGTTCTCCAAATATCAAAAGCCGAATCACAAATTGAAACACGATTAAATTCATTTTTGTTTAGTGCACAAAACAAGGCATTCATAGCCTTTGCATTTAAAGCAAAAACCTTCTTCACCGATTCATTCCATTCGCTCATCGGAAGAGAAGATTTTGAAATCCGTTTTCAACAATAGTCCAAAGCTCGAAATCCATAGAAATGAGGAAGATCCTCATCCGAGTCTTCCAATAAGTATAATCCGACCCATTAAACAAGGGTGGACGTGTGATAGAATAACCCTCATGCATGCCGGAATAAGCCATCACTCTTGGGTATTAAACCAAATATGAGAGGGAGCCTTGCTCTGATACCAATTGTTAGGATCGGAGTGGCACTAAGAGGGGGGGGTGAATTAGTGCAATGGATTAAAACGTTGGTTTCGACAAATCTTTCGTACGATAAGAACAGAACTTGAAAAGCTTAACTTGAAAGTGTATTCTTAAAGTTGCACAGAAAAGGTAATAAGGAACTAAAGCATGTAAGAAGGTTTGTAGTAATGTAAATAGCAATAATGAAATGCAAACCAGAGATCATGTCAATTTTAGAGTGGTTCAGTCAAATGACCTACATCCACTTGCGAGGCCCCTCTTCGATGAGGCTCTCACCTTCCACTAGCAAATCTATTGAAATGGAAGGGCAAATACCCCTCTTACAACCTTTTACAAGCAGTTCAACCTCTTACAAATTTTCAGCAAGAATGAACGAGGAGAACTCTCTAGCAAATTGAAAACAAGAAAGGCAAAGACTCTTCTAAGACTTTTCTCTAAATCACTTGCTGCTAAAAAAGTTGTATTCTCAGCTGAGGCTTGAGGGGTATTTATAGGCCTCAAGTGGATTCAAATTTGGGCTCCAAAAATTTGAATTCACTTATGTTCCCGATGTTGGCGGTGCCACCGCCCAGCCAAGCGGTGCCACCGCCCAGCACTCGGGTGCTGGGAGGTGCAACCGCTCAGCCCAGGAGGTGTCACCGCCCAGCTCTCGGGTGCTGAACGGTGCCACCGCCTAGCCCAGGCGGTGCCACCGCCTAGCTCTCGGGTGCTGGGCGGTGCTACCGCCCAGCCAGGCGGTGCCACCGCTTGGCTCTCCGATTTCACTAGTTTGGCTTAATTTTAGCACAAACCATATATGACTTTTGGCCCAGTTGGCCCCTAACCAGGATATAGGATTATCTCTTAATCCTAATCCTAACTACAAGTGAACTACATAACAAAAAAACACATCCTAAGCAAGCTTTCAACCGCGAACGTCGAGTCTTGTTTCGGCGAGCTTTCCAACGAACTTCTTCCGACGGACTCCCAGCAAGCTCCCGAACTTGTGATGACTTTAACGAGTAGCCGAGCCTTCTCGGTGATCTCCGTGAACCTCCGACGATCTCTTCGGCGAACTTCCGAAAATTACGATAGGTTCCCGATTTCTTCTCGATTGGTTCCGGCAACATCTCCGATGATTCTTCGGACTCTTAAACGTCCATCGAACTTGACTCTAGTATACTTGCTTTGTGTTTTCTGGTTATCGTAGTTAATCCTACACACTTAGCTCAATAATATGGATTAGATCAATTAACCCATCAATTGATTTTATCATCAAAATCCGAGATTCAACAAGTTTGACTCAAATAAGTTTGCAAGTGAGTAGAGAAGAGGGGATTGGATAGTTTACAATGAATTAAAGTAAGATGCAGTAAAGAGAATAAGTAGTGAGGAAAGAATATACCAGAATTTATAGTGGTTCGGTCATTGTGACCTATATCCACTTCCGATTCTTCCTCCGTCGACGTCACCGACATCTACTAATGGTCTTTCTTCAATAGGCAAAGACCAATGACCTCTTTATAGTACTTTCTCCTTTTCACAGTTTTAGGAGATAACGCTTACAAGTCTCACACCTCTTCTTGGATGATTACAAAACTAAAGAAAAAGAGGAGGACTCTTGCACTTTTATAACACTTTTACACCCCAACACTAAAAGATTTTTCCACACTTAGATATCACTTTGTTGCCCTTTCATGCAGAAAAGAGTGGGGTATTTATAAGCCCCAATGACTTAAAAATTGGAGTAAAAAATTGTCTCATCTTGGGTTTCCAGGGTTTTAGCGGTACCACCACCTGACACTCTAACACTAGGTGATACCACTGCCCAATTTGGCGGTACCATCACTTGACAAAGTCTCGAATACTGAGCTATGGCGGTACCACCACCTGATAGTAATAACTACTAGCGGTACCACCGCTCAGTCTAGGTGGTACCACTACCAAGACCACCTGGGAGATCGCTCCTTGGGTAGTTCCACCACCTGAGTTTGGTAGTGCCATTGCCAAACAGGGTCCAACAACCTAGTTGGACCTTGAATCTGGCCCAAACCAATCTAATTATGGGCCTAGTTGGCCCTTAACAAGGTTAATGGGATTACCTCCCAAACCTAATCTTAATTATGTGCTAACTATGATTTTTAAGGCATACACTAAACAAAACAAGTCCGTAAGTCTAGGTTTCTTCCGACGAGCTTCCGATAATCTTCCGACAGACTTCCGACGATCTCTTGGCAATCTCCTAACGAACTCCCGGCAAGCTCTTGGACCTCACGACAATCTTCTTGGCGAGTTCCGACGAGCTTCTTCTCGGTTAATTCCGACAGCATTTCCGACGAACCTCCGAACTCCCGACAAACTCTCGAACTCCTAACAAAATCTTGATCTTGACTCCAGTACTTTGTTTTGCTTTATGCCTTGATCGCTATTATAGTTAATCCTACATATTTTTCTCAACATACAGATTGGATCAAATAATTTATTAATTAATTTCATCATAAAAATTTGAGATTCAATAATCTCCCTATTTTTGATGATGACAATCAATTGATGACGGAGTTACCCTTAACTCCCCTTATCTATATGCCATACTTGAGAAAAGATACTCTTGAATTCAAGGCCTTTTGAATTCAAGCATCAAACCAATAAGTTATATTCATTTAAACTTATCGACATGTATATCATGATACCAATCATGATTTACCATCTCAAAATATGATACTACATATTTATCATAAAAAAATGATGTCAATGCATGACATCCATTTTTAAGTATAATATAGAATGATGATTGACAATCATCATTTTCAAGTATGATACAAATTTCAAATATAAAATTTAGTAATATTCAAATTTCGATAAAAAATGACAGTTCATCAATCCAAGACATTATATCAATTATAAGTGGGAAATTATGTGTGATAATCACAATGATAGACATTTATCATTTTGATACGAAATCAAGCATGATTTTAAGAATTAAACATTTTCAAGCATTCTTGCCACCTTTCAAGTATTCATGCCACATTATGATATGTTTCAAGCATTCATGATAAGATACATTTTACACATTATTTCAAGTATTCATGCCAAGTTATCATCAATTTGCCACATTTCTCCCCCTTTATCATCAATAAAATGGAGAACCACTCAACAATGCAAGTGTTTTTATGAGATAAAATCCATCAATAAAATATGTTTCTCATTAAAAATTCACAAGAGTGAAATCCATGAGAGATGTATTAGTCAATGAAATCCATGAGTGAAAAGAGTAAGTGTATAAAAAATCATTATGTGATAGAGCAAGAGTATGAAGTAAATTTGACACCAAGTTAAGAGTTAGATAGACATTTCGGATTTCATAAAAGCTTTATTTATGTAATAAAATAAATTCATGAAAGCTTATTTGTGAAAAATCAAGAAAGTCTCAAAAAGATATACAACAAACTAATGCATTCAGATAGTTTAACATCCCTAACTCTTCTAATAAAATCAAATTATTCTCCATTTAAATGTTTTATAAAGATATCGACTAATTGATATTTCATATCAATAAACTCTAAAGGATTATCATGATTATTAATATTTTCTTTTATAAAATGATAACTAATGTCAATATGTTTAGTTCTAGCGTGTTGAATATGATTTTTTTTTAAACATATTACACTTGTGTTATCACATTTTATGGGAATATTCTTAGAGTGAATTATATAATCTTCTAATATATTTTTCATCCATACAACTTGTGCATAACATGCACCAGCTACTATATACTTAGCTTCGGTTGTAGATAATGCAACCGAGTTTTATTTCTTGGAAGACCAAAAAATAAGTGCATGACCTAAGAATTGACATATTCCGGATGTACTTTTTGTATCTTCTCTACATCCAGCAAAATCTGCATCAGCATAAGTAATTAATTCAAAATATTTAGATTTTGGATACCATAATTCTAGATTATGGGTTCCTTTAAGATATCTAAGAATTCTTTTAACAACTTTAAGGTGAGATAGCTTAGGATTAGATTGAAATCTAGCACAAAGTCCTACGCTAAACATAATGTCCAATCTAGTTGCAGTGAGGTATAGTAAACTATCTATCATACACCTATAAGTTTTTTTATCAAAGCTTTCTCCATTTCGTCTGTCTAATTTAGTGGAGGTACTCATAGGAGTATTGATGGCATTTGAACCATCCAAATTAAACCGTTTTAGCAATTTTAATGTATATTTTTTTATTAAGAAAAATACCATCACTAAGTTGTTTGATTTGTAAGCATAAGAAAAAACTTAGTTCACCCATTAAATTTATTTCAAACTCTCGGCTCAT